>NC_133666.1:359149775-359369204 GCF_037893015.1 Macrotis lagotis
TAGAAATTGCTCAGAAAAGATTTTTTGTCCAGTGCTGAATTCAAATTCAAAGTGATCCACTTTTCAAAAGTGAGTGGAAATCATGCTGCTGAATGCCAGTTTGGTCCTCCTCCAACTGGGAAAACAATCTGAGACTGTCTATGGGAAGAAGAAACCCTAATGAAAATGCCACGGTAGAAGAAGGCCATTAGAGGCAAGTCAGCAAAATGTCCTGATCCAGAGAGGGAATTGAAGAGATGTACTGAAGAGCAAAGGGCAAGTGGAATTCCTGTGTCCATAAAGATGGTTCAACAGGAGGCCAGAAGAATTGCTCCTCAAAGGAGGAGACAACTGGTGCTCCTGGTTCATGAAATAAAATGGATTAAGCATGTGTCCCTACATCAGACTTAGCCAAAAGATTCCTGAATTTGTGATGAATAAAACTGGAGTTCAATAACTTTATATAATACACTTTTTTTTCAAATTTTGGGCCCCCAAATTAAGGTGCTTCTTATACATAGGTGTGTCTTTTACATGGGGAAAATACAGTATCTGTAATGGGTGGTTTCCTGAGAGCAAGATGAGATGTGAAGAATGACCTGGAGCCATAATTTTCAGTCAATCACTCACCAATCCATACAACTCAGTCCCAGAACAGATTGCCAAAGTTAAAGAAAAATCTTCCAGTTTACCTTTCTCAATAAGAAGTTACCCAGTCTTTGCCTGGAGACCTCCAAAGAAGCTGAACCTAGTATCTTCAATAGCAGTTCACTCCTCTTATTTTCAAGAAATTATTATTATTTTAAATTTGTTTTTATCTTTTTTGTTTTCCCCTACATCAAACTTAAAAATGTTCATGCACAACTTCCTCCTTACAACTTCCTGCTCTTTGAAATCAAGGAAAATTCAATGACTTATTTCACATGGTAGTCATGTATATATTTTTTAAAAAAATATGTACATTCTAAATCTCTTTTCCATTCCAACTTTCCTAGTTTCTCAAACCTAATTTTATGTGACATAAATTTGAACTTCTTTATTATAGTCACAGCTTATAATACATAATAATAAGTAAAATTAAAACCTATTCATTTTAATTAATTAGATATTAATTATGTTATTTTCCCATATATATGTATGTATATATATATATATATATATATATATATATATATATATATATAAATTCACAACTTAGGAACTTCTAATGAGAAAGAGTGATTCATTTGTAACTTACATTATTTGAAAGTTGTCTGGGGAATCAAGAGATTAAGAAATTTGCTTATGCAAGAGTTGTAATCATGCCTCCCTAACTCTAAATCCAACCCTCCATTAACTATACAATCATGCATAATTTTAATGTTATACCCAAGAAATGTTCATATATATATATATATATATATATATATATATATATATATATATTACTAAACTAAAACATGTAAGAATCAAATTTACTAAATAAAAGAATGAATAAACCCTGGGTCACTAATACACAAGTTTTATTGTGCCTCCTTTTAAATTTAGAATAGCAGTTATACTCACTGAGCCATACATCTTTCCTAACTAAACTGATTACACTCTCCACAAAGAAATTGGGTACACACATAGTTTAACTCGCCATCTACTGCAATCATGAACTTTGTCTAGAGGAGGAGAAAATTATTTTAGAGACTCTGAAGCAAATCTAAGATGGTGGCATCTTCTTAACATACATTTATGTCAAATAGCATTTGAGCCTGGTGCTGGCATTCAGAATTCCTAAATGACATAAATGATCAAACAGGGCTATAATTTTGCAATTTTTTGGCTGAGTGGGCCTGAGTCTGTTGGCATCCAACAGTGAGGAAAGTTATTTATAAGTAAGAGCATCATATGTGATACCAAAAACTTATAAAGCCTCAAATTTACTTTTAAAAATATTGTCAAGATGTTAAAGTGGCAAAAAAGAGTTTTGCTTCTTTTAGTCAAAACTTATTCTAGGCTATACATAAGAGGTAGTCCTTTTACAAAAAAAATTATTACAACTTTTATCACTTGCTATTGCTTCAAATCTGTTAGTTTTGTCCTTAAATCACCCTCAAGCACTTTATTTAGGGTTCTTCATTCATCTAAAGATACTTGACCTCATTTCAATATATAAATGTCTTCACTTATGGGATACAAGGTACAGTTGAGACTCATTCACACGCTTTAAACAAGCTTCACTCTGGTATACAGTCAAATATATTTATTGATATCCTGGGTAATAGACCAATACTCTTTCCATAAAAGAGAAGAAACAGTATCATAAAGGACATTTTTACTTTGGAAAGAAAAAATAGACATATGAAAAATCTAGTTTACCATTAAAAGTCTAAACTGATCTTTATCTTTAATTATTTTTCTTCACAATCAGCAGTAAACATTTTCTTTTTGAAATGCAAAATAAAGCATCTCTGAGGTACCACCTCACACCTCTCAGATTGGTCAATATGACCAGAAAGGACAGTGATCAGTGTTGGAAGGGATGTGGGAATTCTGTGACACTAATGCATTGCTGGTAGAGCTGTGAACTCATCCAACCTTTCTGGAGAACAATTTGAAATGATGCCCAAAGGGCACTAAAAAATGTGCATACTCTTTGATGCAGTAATATCACTACTGGGTCTAGACCCTGAAGAGATTCTGAAAAAAGGGTAAAAACATCACTTGTACAAAAATATTCATAGCAGCCCTGTTTGTGGTGGCAAAGCATTGGAAATTAAGTGAATGTCCTTCAGTTGGGGAATGGCTTAACAAACTGTAGTATATGCATGTGATGGAGCACTATTGTTCTATCAGAAGCCAGGAAGGATTGGATTTCAGGGAAGTCTGGAAAGACTTAAATGAACTGATTCTGAGTGAGATGAGCAGAACCAGAAGAAGATTGCATACCCTATCAACAACATGGGGGTGATGGATCTTGAAGGACTTGCTCACTCTATCAGTACAATGATCAGGGACAATTTTAGGGTATCTGTGATGGAGATAACAACTGTATCCATAGAAACATAGAGTTTAAAGAAAGACCAAAGATTAATTCTTTCAATTTAAAAAAAAGAGTTGTCTTAGGTACTACATAATTTTGTCATCTCTAATATTTTATTTCTTCCTCAAAGATGAGTTTTGATTCCATTTTGATCAATGCATAGCATGGAAACAATGTAAAGATTATCAGATTGCCATCTGTTGGGGGTGGGAGAGGGACTGGGAAGGGAGGATGGAGGAAGAACTGTAAAGTTCAAAACCTTACAAAAAATTATCACCCGCAATTGCTCTGGTGTGGGTCTGGGCATGAATTTCCCAGAGTCAGGTCAGGTAGACAAACATATCCAAACAAGAAAGGTTGGGAAGTGAAAATCTACCAACTTTATTTTTGGAAACTCGAACTTTTTATAGCAAAAACTTATCTCAGGAATGACCGGTTAAAGGAGACCCAGTTTTACAATTTCCTGGGTAAATTTACAATATTTGTTCTTAGAAATATGCATACTTCTCTATCAAAGAAACCTTTTACAACCACCTCTGGAGCCACAGATTATCCTAGGTCAGATTCACTGGTGAGCCAATGGATACATACAATGAGCAATAATCCACACATATCTTTGATGGAAAAAGTCACCACGTATATGTGAATCACTCCCTGGGGCTGTCCCTCTACAAAAAATGATATGTAGAAACTACTGTTATATATAATTGAAAAACAAATAAAATATTTATGTAATAAAAAATTCTCTTATTCTATACAAACTTTCATAACTAGTAGAATGCCCTCTGCTTCACAAATTTTTTTCTTTTCCTGTCCCTTGCTTCCTCTGGTCCTTTATGCTTAACATTCTCCAACACAACTGCAATCCCCTATCTTGACTAATATTTTGTTGAATGAAATAGTTTAACTCTTCCACCATATTAATTCTTAAATTTTCATATTCCACCAGGACTACTACAATCTTATTTGTCCCACATGCTTCCAAGACCCCTACAAGTTACCTGACAGGAGACAGGGACTTTGAAGAATATATATCCATGCATATGTAAATGCATGTTTATATACAGATATACCCATGTGGATGTGTGGATGTGTGTGTGTGTTGGTCAGGAAGGACTAGCAGTTCTGATGTTATTTAGTTTGCTAAGCTCTAGCTAAGGCTTCTCCTCCACCTTTAGCATTCCCCTGTCATCCAACTCTCACCTGGTGGTTCCAAGAAGCTAAAGAATGTATAGTGACTTGATAGATGGACATGCCTCAAACATATCTAGAAGTATGTCTCTCCCAACCATGGGAAGACTTCCTTCTGACAGGAAACTGATGACTGTGTACAATCACAATTGTGGATATGTATATGTGTGTTTGTAAATATATATTTTATATAAGTTATATATATAATTATATATAAAGGCATGGGGATATATGTATTTTAAATGTGCATGTATATATACATATATATGTATGTATATATATATATATATATATATATATATATATATAGTGTTTGTGCATGTGTGCTATGTGGATATTGTTGGGTATACATGTGTATGCATGTAGATGTAATGGATGTGTATGTGTATATGAATATGCTTATAGATAGTATTTATGGGTACATGTTTCACTTTAGATAAATACATGTGTATAAGTATGTGTGTACATATGTATGTATGTGTGTTGATATACATATTTGGAATCTTGTGCTTTTCTGTAGGAATAAAAATGAATAGTATACATGTGTATCTTTACATATATTTGTGTCATGTAGGCATAGGTGTGTGTTCATATGTCCATACATATAGGTTTAACTATTCATACTGTGTAGGTCTCTATATATTCAAGTATGTATGTGTATACTGTTCTTGTAACTCTGTATGTACATGCATGTATTCAGATCTGTCTCTAGACATATGTGTTTGTGCATTTAGAAAGATATATGGACATTGAAATATGTGTGAGATGAGAGCATATGAGTAAACATGAATAATATAAACATGTATGTGTATATTTTCTTATTTGCATGCCTATATTTATAGTTACATATGTTAAATTGAACCAATAAGGCACAAATATTTCTATAAGGTGAAAAGGTATTTTCTGGGAGAGGAGGACAATTCTATCAGAGTATCTGTGACTATTTTTGAGTTCTTTCAAGACAGTATGGTGATATTTGGGATCCCAATTCAGTACTAAAGGAATTCTATCAGTGTCCCAGATTTTGTGATGTCTCAGATATTGCCCTGGAAGTAGCTAGTGAAATCTTTCATCTGATTTAATATTAATTTAATCAATCAATTTTCTCTTTTTTCTCTATCAGTGTTCAAAAATAGCAAAAATAAAAAGGTTTTCATTTGAATTAAATTTAGATATTCATTTTTAGTGTACATTATTATTTTACTTTTATATTTTTTGTGACAATGGATAAAATATTGATTGTAGTTAGGAAGACTCGAGTTCAAATGCTACTTCAGACATTTACTCATTGGACTTGACAAATAACTTTTCCTCACTACACATTAGTATTCTCATCTATAAAATGCAAATAATAATACTGACTTCTCAGGAATGCTTTGGGTCAAATGAGATGATATATACAAAGTTTTATTTTTTATAAATACTAACTATGAATTCTATTGCTGCTGCTGTATAGTATAGTTCTTATGCCAAAACCCTACTTCAACACCCCTTCATGGCATGGAGGTGATTCTGTAATCTATAAATTTGTATTATTAGGGCAAAAACTTTAGCAAATCTTGATAAAAAGGAACCGAAATCTAAATCCAGAGATGAAGTGAAGTTCACAATATAAAGAACACACAAGCAAAATTGAAAAGGTCTCATCAACATGAAATTGACCTCCAGGGAATGAATTTAAGTTTTAGCTAGTTGAGATCTGCACCACAGAGAAGGAGTAGCTGAAGAAGCAAAATTAAAAGATTATTTTTATTTATAACTTTATTTATACTGTATAAAATAACCTATGTTATTATTTTCTATTGACATAATTCTTCACTAATAAAGAAAAAAAGATCTTATAATGCAAAAAAATGAGTGTATTATATTTTTGGCTGTTAATGTTTTCTAAATTTAAACCTAACAACATGCATAAACATTTGAGAATTCAGGAAAATATGAAAAATTTTCCATTGGTGATCACCAATCTCTTCTAACTTGTTTTTCTTTCTTTTCTTCTCTGTTGGAACTTGGCAAATCACTTCTGAATGCCATGGAGATTGTAGCAATTAGCCTATTTTCATCACAGAACAGATGTTCTATGTGTTTGCCCTCTTCCTATTGGATTTGGGCTTGTATAACAAAGCTGTTATAGTTAATTCTGTCTTTGGGACTGAAATTTCCTTAAAATCAATAAGAAAATATGGACACAGATATAAAAAGAAAGGCAGAACCAACTATTTTGTTTAAGTCAGGTGAATTTCCTAAGTAAGTGTATAGTAAATGCTGAAAAGTGGGGCTGTTTATAAAATGGACAATTTGATGAGTTAAAATTCATTTTAAGAACTGCAAGGAATTTAAACCTGTGTACCAACAGAGATAGTTGTTTGTAGAGTTATTAGTGGCTGATTTTGATTTCTACATCAATGTGATAAAAATGAACATAATAAAATTGAAATCATTCAATGAAATTAGGAAGAGGGGAATAAGCAATTAGAGAGAATCTACTCTGTGCTAGACACTATGTTAAATATTTTAGAAATAGTATCACATTTGTGATCTCATATTTATCATCATGTCTCATATCAGTATTTCATTATCTCATATCTCACAACCACTCTGTGGGGTAGGTAGTATTATTTTCCCCTATTTTAAAGTTGAGGAAATTGAAGCATAGAGAGCTCAAATCACTTAACTTTTGATTAAGCTTGGGGTCACCTAACTAAAAAGAGTCTGAGACTAGATTTGAACTCAGGTTTTCCTCTATTCCAGGTATATCACTCTACTTAGTGAAAGGAAATATGAGACAGTACTATGTAAAAATTAAGATTCATCAGTAATGTTTGATTTATGAACAAATGTGGTGCCTTACTTCCTCATCTTGAAAAATAGATATTAGGATTTGCCTTACCAGGTCGTTATGAGGAGTAAATAAAGCAACACTGAGCAGGATGATAGAATAGGCAAAGTAGAACCCTCTACCAAAAAGGTTAAGAAAAAAGCACAAAGCCAAGTATATCAAAGTAAGTCTTTTTTTTTCCCCTACCCAAATCAATTAGTGATATAGACAAATGTCTGCAGATTGTGGACTAGGATTAGGATCTATTTTATTTTGAGCATTTGATCATAGGGATTAAGAGAATTTACCGCCCCCCCCCCAGGAAAGAAGATGTCCAGAACTGAATATGACAACTTGACCTTGTGAAGGACACAGGAATAAGTGCCAAATGTAAACTCTGCAGTTCACTGTCCACTTCTAGGTAAGAAAACCAGGGCAGACTTAGAATGGTAGGTCAACTCCTCTCTGGTGGAGCAAGGCTGTCCCCATTCCCTCCCTGCCTCTTTCTTTCCCCCCTGTCCATGGGCAAATTTGCCTTATGTAAAAACCTATTTATGTAGAAGCATGCCAAACAGATAATTTAAGTAAAGTAAGAACTTTATACACACATGCATTCACATATATGTGGATATATGTATGCATACACACATACATAGATTGGTATAAATGTGTATATACACATGTGTGAATATATTCATTTATACACACATATATGCACATTATACATGAACATGAATATGTGTATTATATAGCATTTGACTCTTCCTAATCCAATTTGGGTTTTTCTTGGCAAAGATACTAGAATGGTTTGTGATTTCCCTTTCCAGCTTATTTTACAGATGAACTGAAACAAACAGGGTTAAGTGACTTGCTTAGGGTAAATGTCTGAAGCCAGACTTATACTCAGGAAGATGAATATAGGAAGCCTTCCTAACTTTAGGTCTAGCACTCTCTGTACTCTGTGCCACCTAGCTGCACATATATAAATATATATCTACATTTATCTCTCTATTTCTCTCTTTATCTGTCTGATGTTTCAGTCAGAAAGAAAAAAAAAAAATTGAAGTACTGAGGAGTCCTATAAGATTTAGTTCCCATCACTATAATAAGGAAACAGAGTTTGAAATATTCTATTTCAGAAGGGAAACTACATAGACTCACAACCAACAATGATGTGCCTCCCAATTCCTTCTCTGCTTGTCCATGGGGCCAGGCCAGAAAACTTCTATCTGCCAAAATGGAATTTCCCCTTATGCCAGGAGCCTTACACTTTCCTGTGCAGATCTCCAGCCTCAGGTGGTAAGAGGAGGAAGAGCTTCCACTGATTAAGGCCATTTTGATTTCTCAAACGTGTGTCTTCTTGGTGAAGAACAGAGACCGACTCAGTAACTTCCATTTCCTGTTACCAGTTTGATTTCTCAATCTTAATATGGAAAATTCCCAGTGCAAAAAGGACTAATCTTACCTTTGGAATCAGACCTTCTATTTCTTATTGAACATTCCCTTGAGATAATAAGATGAGGAAAGTCGATGGAGAGTGGTACTTGCAACTATTGCTATATTGGTTCAACTTTCATCTCCTTCTGTGTCTTTTCATGCTTAATGCTTTGCTTTCAGAAGGAGTAATGCAATGGAAACTTCCATCTGACCCTCTGCATGACTTCCATCTCATGTTTCATGTGTCTCCTGTCTCCAACCGAGAAACAAAATCTGACTCAGTTCAATAATGAACATTCCCAAACTGTTCATATTATGAAAATTATAGGTAATAATGGAAAGTCTATTAGCTGATGAACTTTTCTCACATAAAGAACAACAGATGGCTGAGTAGGGTTAAATAAGTAAAGAAATTTATGACATTTTTGTAGTATATTTGGAGAGAGTAATAGATTTGCAGTTTTATGTGCAATCGCCTTTTTTATTGTACTGTTATGAAAATGCTTGGGTTTTTTCTGTATAGTGAAAATAAAATGTTTTTTTAAAAGAAGTAAAAAAAAACAATTACTCATCCACTAACATTTAATTATTTATTCTAATCTCACTCAATTCTAAGATTCTATATGTACAATCAAATACTACCAATCAGTGTCCTCTGAAATGCCTGTTCCATAGGAAGCAAACTTCCTTTCATCCTAAACATTTTCCCCCTCATTCCTTTCATCATTTAACTATTCCTGAAATCTGAATCCCTTCTGATGAAATACTTTCCCTGCTCACTTTGACTATCTACACTTTTACTTATTCCCCTCATCTCACTGTCTGATTCAAGAGAGTTGGAATACTTTTGCACACCATTAATTCTTCTGGGTTCCTCCCCACCTCCATCACGCAATCATCCCTCCTTCTTTTAGGTTCATGAAATTAATACTTGATCAAAAATCTTGTCTACAGATCTTTAAGGTATTACCATACCATTCTCAATGAATGTCAGTTCCTAGTTCACAATTTTTATATATTACTAAATTACCATCCAAATGCTTGGGGACTTATCTCTTCACATTCTAATTTATCCTGCATTCAGCTACCAAAGTGATTTTTTCACATTTATTTATTTTTTTATTTTTTGGAATAAAATAAGCAATTCTATAAAATTGAATAATTTTAAAAAATGATTGCATATGAAAATATACAAATTGCTATTCCTTTTAAATGTATAATAAAGCCATCATCCTATAACTATATGCATCTTTGCACACACACACACACACACACATATATATACTTATAAAATTATTACATACATTCTTTTATCCATCAGTTCCTTCTACAGATGTAGATAGCATCTTTCTTCATTTGTCCTTTATAGTTAACTATATATCATTATATATGTAAATATTTATAGTTGCATAAATATATCACATATATAGTCAATTACTACATAGTTTATATCTATCTATAGATATCTATAGATATATTGATATATCTGTATCTATATCTATATCTGTCTATCTATCTATATACATATTTTCTGGCAGCATCTTATGCTCTGAATATTTTCCCTCCTTTTCTTTCCCTCCTGACTTCCCTGGCTCCTTCAAGTCCTAACTAAAATCTCAAAATCTATAGAAACCTCTTCCAACTTCTCAATTCTAGTTCACTTACACTCTTATTTCATACTTGTCTTGAAAATGACTTGTTTCTATATATTTACTGTTATGTCCCCCAATATATTTGGAACTTTTTGAATGCAGGGTCAGTCCTGTGTCGTTTTTTGTATCTTCAGTGCGTGGCAGAGATAGTAGGTACTTAATAAACATTTATTGACTGGCTGATCCTACCCATCAAAATGAATGATAATCCTATAGGAGGAAAATAGATTATTACTGAAATAAAGTAATTTCAAGCATTCCTAAACAAAAGATTAAAGCTCCTTAAAAATGGAATTTAAAAAACAGTTAAAAAAAACCATAAAAAGGCAATCTTAATCTTCTCATAGGCCTTAGCAAGCAACTCTATTGGACAAAGTACAAATAAATTGTTACAGTCTAATAAATGAAGATGATAAATATAATCCCTCAGAGTCTTATATTTATAAAGAATCATAAGGGGAGCCTAAGTAGAAGCCTAGGAATATTGCACTTTTTAAAATAACCTTAGAAGAATATAAGGGGAGGGTAAGAGGAATACACTCGATAGGGCTAGGGAAAAGAGAGAGAAAAGACAGATAACTTTATATAATCACATTATTAAGGGGTGCAAATAGAAAAAAAACTCAAGAATGAAGGGATAGGAATAAGTGACATTCTAGGTAAATGGTCAAAGGCAATGAACAAGTACTTTTCAGATGAAGAAATTCAAACTCCAAATGGCCACATGAAAAAAAAATGTTTAAAAACACTAATAATTAGAAAAAATGCAAATTAAAACAACTCTGAGAATTCATGTTACATCCATCAGATTGACAAAGTTGTCAAAAAAGAAAGAAAAAAAATAATAAATTCTAGTAGGATTATGAGAAAAGAAGTTGATTAATTCATTGTTGGTGGCTGTTTGAAATGGTTGACCTATTCTGGAAAGCATTTTGGAATTGGGCATACCTATCAACAATACTATTACATGCTATCTCTTTGGAGAAGTTAAGACCTGAATTCAAAATCATTCTCAAACATCTACTAAACTGCTAAACTGTATGACCTGGAGTAAGTCATTTTAATTAAAGACCAGCTAAGTGGCACAGTGGATAGAGCACTGGCCCTGGAGTCAGGAGGACCTGAGTTCAAATTCAACCTCAGACACTTAACAATTACATACTTGTGTGACCTTGAGCAAGTCACATTGCCTTGCAAAAACCAAAAAAAAAAAGAACAAAAAAAAAAAGGATATGATGAAGGGGACAGTTCCAGAGAAACCTGGCAAGACTTGGATGAAGTGGTGAACTACTTCACCTGGGGATCTTAGCACCTCCAATGAATTTAATTACCATCTTTATGATAATGATCTCAAACCGTTTCTGTCCCAATCTTTCTGCTAATCTTTAATCTCACATCTCAGAGGGTCTTTTAACCCCCATATTCAAGCTGGCACCAAGGGTTGTTGAATTTGCCTTTTCAATATATTTCTCCAATATACCCCTTTCTCTCCTCTGACATGACCATCACTCTAATGTAGGGTGTGATTACCTCAAGTGTGGATTCTTGAAATGGTGTGCTGGTGAGTCTGGCTACTTCAAGTCTTTCTGCATTCCAACCTATTCTCCATTTTTCCCTAAAGTGATTTTTCTAAAACATATATCTAATCATGTAAACAACTCTTCCTATTGCATATAGGAGTAAATTAAAATACTTTGGCATTCTCAGTTTTTCATAATCTACACACCTCCTAAGTGTCCAGTTTGGGGTTTTTTTTTTTTTGTTTTTTCTTACCTTTACTCCCCTGAAGGTACTCTTCTAACCAGTGACACTGCCCTCTTAGCTGTTCCACAATTAAGACACCCCATCTCTCAGTTCCATGGACTTTCTCTAGTTGTCCCCATGCCTAGAATGCTCTCTCTTCTCAACGTTCACTCTTAGCTTCCTTATTCCCTTTAACTCCAAACTAAAAATCTCACATTGTACAGGAAATCCTCCTAATTTTCTTCTTTTATTTTTCTCCTTATTTATCCTGTACATAACTTGCTTTTATATATGTTTATTTTCATGTTGTTGTCCATATTAAATCATAAGCTTGCTAAAGGCAAGGACTATCTTTAGTTCCCCCTTTTTTTTAATCCTCAACATTTATTGCCATACCTGTCACATAGCAGATGCTTAGTAAATATTTATTGAGTGAATTAATGATGCAGAATGAAGTAAGCATAATCAGAACAGCTTATATAATAATAACAACACAGTAAGTTCAAACAACTTTGAAAGATTCAGAAACTCTGATCAAAGGATGATGAGGATACCAGAATCTTCATAATGACACATGATACACAATTTTCAGTCACAGAGATTATGAACATAAACTGTGGATTGTGATTTTTTATGACATTGCCAATTTAAGAATTTGCTTTGTTTCATTTTACCTGTCTATAGTGGGTATTATTTTTTATCTCAGTGTTGATAGGTTAGAAAGGAGGTATAATTTCAGCTATGGAAAAATTTTAACTTAAAATGAAATTAAAAATAATAAATATTAAAGTGTCTACTATTTTTATTATTTCATTTCAGTTGAATTTAAAATCTTAAAGGCATGGGCTTGTTTTCTTTAATATTATTAGTCTAGTACAATGCCCTGTGTATCAGAGGCATTTGATATTTTAAAATTTGATTCAATTGAAATCCTAGACATTTAAAAAGCAAATAATTCATTTTGGAAACTTTTAAAATTATCATAATTCTAGGGGCCTTGTATAAAATGGAAATGATGTTAGTACTTAGTATACTGACAAATTCTCTCAATGCTTTTCTGTCACCTATAAAATTTTATCTAACAATATTCATAACCTGCAACAGCTCTAACCACTTTTCAGCTCTCCTAATCAGAGAAAACTATCTTATTCCAATGTAGAAAACTCATTAAGGCAATGACTTTTTTCCACAGATTTGACCATCATAGTTAATGTTCCTTTTCTCAGATGCTTTAATCTCAAATGCATAGATCAAAGATCCATTTCAGCAAAAAAATATCAGATATGATATAATTTACTTTCCAGTTTTCTTAAGAACATAGAATTTTGCTTCTCACAAAAAAAAGCTGCTTAACTACTCAAACATATAAAATCCTACTATATTAACACTATAACTAAGATGTTTTTATGTAGGAAAGAAAGAAGAAGGGAGGGAACTAAGAAAGGAAGAAGGAAAGTAGGAAAAAAGGAGGAAGGAGGGAGGGAAAGAGAAAGAATTTAAGTACCTGCAAAGTTCTAGGTACTGTGCTAAGTACTTCACAAATGTAGAATTATACATGTAATTAATTATTCATGCAAAAATTTGAGGCTAAATTTGAGAAGTAGTTTATGTAACTTTTGGTAGCTTTTTAACCTTTGAGATTTTTTCATTTGTTTTATGCCAAAGAAATCCTTAGAGATTCAAGAAAAAAGCAGCCAGCATTTCTTAAGAATTTTTATTTAGGGGCAGCTAGGTGGCACAGTGGATAAAGCACCATACCTGGAGTCAGGAGTACCTGGGTTCAAATCCAGTCTCAAACACTTAATAATTACCTAGCTGTGTGGCCTTGGGTAAGCAATTTAACCCCATTTGCCTTGCAAAAACCTAAAAAAAAAATTCTTATTTAAACCAAGAATCAAAGTTCACACATTTAATATTTCACATTTCTAAAGAAATTCACTTTTGTGAGTAACTTGAATTCATAGATTTGCAAATTCTATAATCAGTAGTTTTCTGATTTGAAGACCATTGTGTTTTATTGGTTTTCTTAGTTGTTCTAAGAAACTATTGGAAAAAGTAAATCATGGATCATGCGATCATGGATATGGAGCTGTAACCATCTAATTTAGTTATAACAATTTAATTATTTGTTCACAGAGTCATTTGAATAACTTAAACAAGACAAAGATTCACATATGGTACATTTGTGGATTCCAGGAAAATAATTCTTACACTTTTGACATTAATGTAATATAGAAAAAAAACTTAAGAGTCATGATAAAAAGAGAAGCTTGGAATCCCCATTTATTGTAACAGCTTTTTTTTTTTTGGCACCAAAGAACTGGAAATAAAGCAGATGTCCATTTTTTGGATAGTAGCTAAAAAGTTTTGTATGCATATACACATGTGAATATGCATTTATGTATGCATGTATGTATTAGGTTTATGCTTATATGTATTATATATACATGCATGTATATATAAATATGTGTTTTCCAGTATTGCTGTGCAATTTTATATGTATCTATTCCCCCCATCAGAACATAAACTCAGTGTAAGAGGAATTTTTTCATTCTTTTTTTTTTCTCTTTGTATCACCAGTGCTTAGCACAGTTTATCTGGTCCATAGTAGGCTTTTGATAAATGCTAGCTTTCATGGTGCCTCAGTGGCATAATGAATAGAACACTAGTTTGGAATCAGAAATGAGGCTAAAATGGATAGAGTTCAGGGCTTAGAATAAAGAAAGCTGATCTGCATGTAATCTGGCCTCAGGCACTTTCTAGTTGTGTGATCCTGGGCAAGTCACTTAACCCTCTTTGTCTCAATTCCTCATATATAAAATGAACTACAGAAGAAGGCCAGTCAAAACCTGGTTTAAGGTGACAATTACCAGGCATGTATAACTAGCCCACCCAAACAGCAAATGTGTGTTACCAATTTCCATAACATTACTGAGAACCTTAAAAATTATAAACATTAAAAATTTGGGATTAAAATAAAAATGACAGAAAAATGTAGGTTTGACATGAAATTTTATTCTCTGAGATTAACCTATAGGTGGAGATTATCTGTCCAAGATGATCACAAAGAACTCATGGAGACACAGGCATATTTATACAAAAACAGAAGGATAAGGGAAATCATTGACTTCCTTATTGTCCTGCCTATGAAAGTTGCACAATCTTAAGTTACCCAATAGCTCCTCAAAGTCAGTTTTTATACAATTCTTGTAAACAATTTTATACAATTCTTATACAATTCTATCTGATAAATTGTGGTCTCTTTCTGGACTTTAAGCTTCAAGTGGGCAGGACATCTTCCAATATCCTGATCAATGTCTTCCTGAGTTTGTGATTATCATAGTTAATGACTTCTCACCTACAGACAAAGTGATGTACAGTGAAGACTGACTACTGATCTAAAGAAATCACATTTTACAAGGAATATAAAGAAAAACATTATTATCATCATCATCATTATTTATTATTATCATTATCATTATTACCCTTTGACACTACATATATAACTCTAGATGTCCAGAGTGGCTTAGAATTTTCAAGAACACAAGGGATGTCTGTTGCCAGAAATGGGTTCACAAAAGCCAATACAGAAGGGGAAAAGTTTTAATAGTAGATAAAAGATCACAAAAATTTGTTTCCAATACAAAACATTACAATAAGCCCATGGTTTTCCTGCTTTAGGAGGAAGAAAAGGAGAAAGACAGACATTGCCATGTCTTGGACAACATGATATTGCCAGTAAGTTTAATTAGGAGGACCTAGTTTTCAATTCTGTCTCTGACACTCTCTTGTTACTACTTGTTGTACTTTCCTTATAGCTTTGTTAGAAGAATTACATGAAATAACATGCTAATGCTTTGAAAAAAAGAATTATATAAATGTCACCTGTGATTTTAGGATAAACAAACTAATAAAACAGGCTATTGTATGATATAATTGTGAAAAGAGTGGGAGCAACAGGAAATGTCAAGAGAAGTTAGAGAGTAGAAAGACCAGTGCAGGTGAGAGCATAGTCAGGAAGGTTTGGTAGAATTGTTGTGGTGAATTCTGAAAAAAATCAATAGAAATGAATAGCCAAATATGAGAGAAGAAAGTTGACTTAGACCTGGAGTTGTGAATGAGGAAAGGACAATGAGAAAATGGCAAATTTGAAGCAAAAATCCCCCACCTCACCCCACAAGAAACAGTAGAAAATCACATTCAATAGTCAGTACCTTTTATGAAATAAGTTTGATCTCTATGATCATTCATATTTCAAAGAAGGAGAAAGGAAAGGAAAGGGAAGAGAAGGGGGAGGGGGGAAAAGGAAAAAAAAAACTTAAGGCTGTTCTCCCCATCATGATTGCCATATTCTGAATGTTTTGTGTGCTCTCTAGATTTTCAGTGACCATCTTAAAATTGAGTTTTTCAAAAGGAAAAATGGTATAAAAAATATCTGGGCAGCTAGATGGGGAAGTATATAAAGCTTGACCCTAAATTCAGGAGGACTTGAGTTCAAATTCTGCCTCAGATACTTGATGTTTACTAGCTGTGTAATTTTGGCAAATCACTTTGGTGTAGTTTCCCTATACTCAGGATTCCAACCCTGGAGCAAGGGGAGAAAATGGAAGATCGTTAAGGGTTCCTTAAAGGCTACTTGGTTTTGAGTGCTGTAAGTTGACTAGACAGGTCAGTGGTTGATTTAACGCTTTGCATTAGGAGGTTTGAGACCATGAGATTAAAAGACAATTATGGTTTGGTACCAAACAGATCAGTGGTTGATTAATTTAAGCATTGACTTCTAATGTGCATGGTAAGAGTAGTAAGAGAGTTTATGGGAGGAGTGGAGTTTTGGTAGTGGTCCCGGTCTTTATTGGAGAGTTTGCCTTTTGGAGTGGTCCTGGGTCTTGTACAGGAGAGGTTGCTGTAACTGGTGTGACTGTAAGATGATCCCCTACTTGATTTAATGCATAATCTAGCATCTAGCTTGACCCTCTGGTGAGAGCGTGGTCAAAGTAAAGGTCAAGAGCAGAAAAAGAATACAAAATTTGTTTCCAATTACAGTGTTCCCCCTTGCCCATAATTCTCTGAATCAGCTTAACCCTCTTGACTCACAAAAACCAAAAAGAAGAATAAAAACAAAACCCACAAACCAAAAACAATAGCCACAAAAAAACCCAAGAATATCTGTTCATCAAATTTCTTTTTCTTAACTTCTTCTAATATAGTCTGGATAATCCTAAAGCTATTTGACTTCTTTGTTCAGTAAACTCCAGAGGCTTTGTTTTTTCTCTTCAGGTCAAATGTAAATGTTTTTAAAGCCTTCACAGCCTGGCCATAACTTTTACAGCTTTAATAAATATTCCCCCTAGTTTTCCCCTATTTAATCCAGTTGAACTGAGCTTGCAATTATTCAGATCTGATCCTCCAACTCCTTTATGCCTTTTTCACAGGTTGTTCCCAGGCCTGAAATGTACTTCACTTCCAACTCTAGGAAGCACTCATTTTCTTTAAACTTTCACTCATGTGACACCTGATGCCACCTCAGTTTCTAGTACTTCCTTTCCTAAAATTATCTTATAATTATTTTGAATGTACTTACATATACTTTTAAAAATATATGTACATGACATGCCTCCATGATAATGGTAATGATGATAGCTGACATTTATATAGTATTTTATTGTTTACAAACCCTTTAAAAGGATTATTTCATATAATCCTCACAACACCTCTGTGTGATAGGAACTCTCAGCTTCATTTCACATTTCTGAATGTGATAGAGGATACATTACTTCCCAAAGGTCTCACAACTAATAAGTTTCAGAGGCAAACTTCACAATCCAAATGTCCTGACTCTAGATGCATCATTCCTCCCATTATACTTTCTCCTTGATTAAATGATAATAATATATGATTCTTAGATGCAAAAACTTTTACCTTTTTAAAAAGTTTTTCATAAACCCAGTTCTTTCTAATATTGGTATAGCATATGTAATATAAACTTGTTCATTGACTGATTGATCTTCAGGTGGAAGACATTAATTCTATCATTCAAAGCTCCCTTTGCAGAACTCAGCCTTCATGTCATAATAACGTACTGGAACAGGTCATTATAATCTTAGAATAAATTGCTTGAAGAAGCAATAAAAATTCTATTGTTAATTTCTGTTTGTTTATTGCTTCACTATTAAGATAATGCCTCAATTTAGATCTTCCCCTCAGGGAAGATAAATGACCTGGCTAATAAGTTCAACACCAAGCTGAAAACATTTACAGTACCTGTAGACATAGTAATGGATCCACTTGTCTCTGCTGTTGCTTCTGCAGCTACATCTAGTTTCAATTTCCTGAACAAGAGAACAAAAGATAAATCTTCCATGTATGGATCATCATCTCTAATCTCATCACCATTCTGCTAATTCAGTTTTAGATTGACACTATTTTACTCAGCTTCTTCTCCCCTCTTCTTTAGAGATCTGGAGGCTGGAGTACCAAATTCTGTCCAATGTGCTATTATAACAGGCAGACACTGAACTTTTGTCTCATTCCATTTTGCATGTGCTGCTCTGCCTGATTTTGATTGTTTCATTCAACTGCCTACCTCATTTTGTGTATTATCCTCTCCTCCAACTAAGTTTAAGTTCCTTGAGGGCAAGGAGTATCTTTCTTTTCAAAATAATTGTATTATGGGAGCAGCTAGGTTATTCAGTGGATGAAGCACTGGCCTTGGAGTCCAGGAGGATAGGAGTCCAAATCTTGTGTCAGACATTTGATACTTACTAGCTGTGTGACCTTGGGCAAGTCCTTTACCCTGACTGCCTCACATCCAGGGTCATCTCCAGTCATTCTGATTCATATCTAGCCAGATGATTCTCAAGGAGAAAGTGAAGACTGGACATTTAGAACAGGTCTCCCTCACTCAAATCAAATTTATGTGTTTGCCATGACATCACCTCCCCTAATGTCATGGTCTTCTTCAAGAAAGAAGGCCTTAGCATAGTGTTTAGCATATAGGATTAATGAATAGTTACTCGACTGAATTATTGAATTGTATTTCCATTGCAGAAGGGTCATCTTAGCCAAGTTCTGTTAAAATCAAGTTGACTTCAGGGTAATAAATTTTCACTCACATAGAAGCACATGAATCACCTTCTAAATTATAGATCTCCAGTCAACTAGCCAACAACAACAAAATTGCTGATCCCCGAGGTTTTAAATTTAAGTATCCCTTCTTATATTTTTTTCTCTTTGCCTATGTGAAGCAACATGGCATAGTTAATGGAGAGCTGTCATTGAATTCAAGAAGATTTGGATTCAAGTCTTATCTTTAGCACATAACCTAGGAAGCTCTCTAAATGGTAGAAAAAAGACCAACTTGCATTAGTAAACAGTTTTCTCACAAGTGATTTTTCCCTATTAATGAAATCACAGGTCACAAATATGATCTCTATTCCAAGTCCTTTTTACCTTAAAAAGACTAAGAAATTTGCTGATACAAAATTCCATGAAAATAGTTTCATTTTAAATAGGGCAATAAATTTCATTTCAGCTTTTTCAAGTTCTTAATTTTACAGTAGTAAAAATGTCATAGAAGAGTGCCAATAAATACCTAAAGAGACTAAAGATTCATCCCAATGGCTTCTAAGTATAACATCTTCAGGTTGAAAAACAAAAACAATACCACAAAACAACAAAACTTTCTTATGATTGTTAAAGCTCTATCATTTTGGATAGAAAGGCTTCTGTTGTTTTCCACTAAGTAGCTGGATCTTCCATCTCACAGGCCATAACCAGCAGGGTTCCACCCTGACAAAGTCACAGCTGTTTCAAATTCCCATACATCATCAGTTACCAGCGTTTATCGTTTCTGCAGCTGTCAACAGCAATGGCTTTTTCTTTGTTAGATGGGAAATTTCCAAACTTATAATTAGACCTCAGTTATGAAAATGTAACCAGTTAATCATTGCTTTCATTTAGTACTTCCTACTTTCTAAAGGAATTTGAATTCAATTAAAAGAAGATGGAACATATCAAACAAAACGATCATGGATTATGCTTTCTGCTCAATTGATTCATTCATTCAAATGGACATCTCTTCCATATAACTATTCTTTTTTATGATATTCGAATTTTCCTATCAATTTTTTCACATTTTCCATTTATTTTAATAAGAATATCCTGTAAAATCATAAAAAGCCTATCTGTTTCAATGTATTGCTGAAAACAAACCATGTCTTATGAAGAAAAACTGCAAATCTGTGTTCATAGATGTATATGTACATGTGCAAATATGTTTATGTGTATTAGCACATATATACATATATACACACACACAAAAACACAATTCCATTATCTTTATAAGTAGGTCAAAAAATGTTACTGTACAGTCAGTACTAGAAAGGGTAACTATGGAGGCTAAGACATCAAGCAGGTTCCAGGTCTTAGAGACACTATAAGATGGAAAGAATGGGAGAAGAAAAGACTTAAGATGTGGCTACCTCTGTTTTCTATGGAACAGGCGTTCTACAGAGCATGATAGAAGGGAGTAGATAGCATTTCATAAAGTAGGAGAGTTGAAGAGGATGAGAATGAGTAATCAAGTGATGAATGATAGGAAATGCAGTTTGGATGATGACTAGGGTTCAAAATCTCTAGGATGCGTAAAAAATGATGAAGTGTAAAATATGGAAATTGTTAACAATGCAGGCAAGAGACAAAGCATGAGATTAAAGACTCACCTTCAGGTGAGAGGAGCTAATTAGATGGGAGGCCTGTTTCACATCTCCTCTTCCCTCTGAAGCCTGGAAATTCCATAAAAACTGAAACAGGAGATGGGAGTTTCACTTCCCAAAGACTTTTCTCTTCCTCTTCCCTCAAGTGATAGGCACAGCAGGAAATGTAAGATTCTTGGAAATGTAAGATTCTTAGTCAGAGATAAAGAGAGGAAACTGATGGGTTTAGTTGGAGGTAGAAGTGGTTTTATTCTGTTGCAGATAGAAATTAAGCTCCCAAAATGATCTGTGCCTGCCTTCCCTCAAGGGACACATAGCAGGAGATAGAAGGCAAGAAGGCACAATCAGATAGACAGTTGCTTCTCATCTACTTCCTTCTCCTAACCACCCTCTGCCTTATCTCCTCACATAATGAGTAGACAAAAAGCTTTTGAATGCTCATGTTTCTCATTTAAAAGTCTCAACAAAGTTTTAGGGCATTTTGAAAATAGCAAACTGTCCATAAATTCTATAAACAACATTAATGGAGCATGAATAACAGTGTTCCTTTTTCTTTTAAGAACCCTTTGAAGTCACATTTCCTGAGGTAGAATGGCTCCATCTCCTCTTTGATGCTTCTAGGAACACACTTGAGCATTCAGGGTCACACAGTTATGTGTTAAAGACAAGTCTTGAATCCAAATTTCTTGAATTCAATGAAAGCTCTCCATTCACTATGCCATGTTGCTTCAGATGGGCATAGAGGAAAAAAAATATAAGAAGTGATACTTAAATTTAAGAATCTCAGAGATAAGAAATTTTGTTGTTGTTGGCTAGTTGACTTCCCTGCTCAATAAACTGCAGAGGATTCCTACTTTACACTACTAATGTCAACAGATTTAAGATTTATGAAGTATTTTGTATACGTTATTTTATTTGATCCTCACTACAATTCTAAGATATGGGTTATTATTATTATTACCATTTTACGGATGAGGAAACTAAAGCTGAGAGGGTCAAGTCACTTTCACAGGATCACTTATAATTCAGTCCCTCCACTATGTCCATTCATTGAAATTTGATAAGGATCTCTCTTCTAGGATACTGAAAACTCAGTTGTTAACAAATTATCTAAAAATGTATGTCAGTCTTAGCAATTATTTTTCTCTTCTTTGTGAAACTGCTACAATCAATGTAGATGTACTAAAGAACTGAAATTTATTCAATATTTTTCTTTTGCCTAATTGATATATCTAAAGAATTTTTGTTTTTCTCAAGTAGCAGCCTACTAGTGATAAGCTTTGATTTACTTAGCTGCAAGAGGAGATGCATTTAGTTACCACGATTAAATCTTCTAGCATGGCAAAATTTGTCATGACATTGAAACATTGAGAGGTACCTCCAAATATGATATTTCATGAGAAAACTATTTTAATACAAATCAATTTAGCAAACTTACACAAAGTTTCTAACTTGCATTTCAAATCCGCAACTTTACTTATCCAATATTCAGCTTTCCTCAGTAGAAAACTTGCTGTGAGTTATACTGTGAGCAGGGAATTGGAAGATGGAAGAAATGACTCATTAAGGAATGGAATTGAACCTAAGAATTAGGTTAATAAGGAAGAAGCTGAAGAACAATGAGAAAGATGAAATCTATACTCATTTCCTCAAAATAACTCTGAAAATATATCTGGCTATAACTTTAAGTCAAACTAATCATCACCATTTACCTACACAGTGGTGTAATCAAAATAATTGGTACTTTTAGATGTCTGTTGATCACACAGACAGGTAACCTCACCATGGATGATTGATTCAATTGAAGCTTACTACAGAACAATGCATTTTTTCACATCTGTTAAGTAATACTTCTAGATTTTTTTAAAACTGTGCTTTCATGGTGTAACTATAAGGACAGAGAATATTAAGATTATATACCTATTTTGATTATTTGCTAATTTGATTATTTTGACCCATAATTAATTATTGGTCAGTGAATAATAATTCTATAGAAGTATAGTCATTGTTAATAAATTAATCATTTGTGATTTGTGAGATTATCTTTCATTTTTCATTTTAAGAGCCTAAAGAAAAATAAGTAGTTTTAAGTAATTTAACACATCAATATTTTTAATCATCTGGTATATTTCTGAACAGCTAAATCAAAAATAAAAAACAACTTCTACTATTATGTTTTAATAAAATTAAATTTCTTTTGGGTTCATTTCATTAAAAAATTATTCATATAATAATTGCTTAGAAATCTATTTTGTTTGCATCGTGAGTTGCCATGATCTATGCATTCAATATTTAGGGACTTCTCTATCAGAAAGGATGTTCTCCATATTAAGTAGACTGGACATTGAACAGCAGATATAGTATATTTCTGGAACCACATTTAAACCCTTCCAGCTGGGTAAAAACTATCATAGTTGTGTTCAACTGGCATAGTATTTGAGAACCCAGAGTTATCTCCATGCCACAAGAAGGCATCAAAGTAGGAATTTCATAGAGCAATTTCCTTAGTCTTCAGGGCAAAAGAGTTATACCATAAAGTATTATTTAATTTTATTTCATATATTAATATAACATGAAAATTAGAAATAAGAAAGTATACATAAATTCACAGCAAAATGTTTTAAATGAAATATGTTTTCAAATATTATTGTTGATCATAATTCTCCTAATGACACTCTCAGCCATTAAAGAAAGCTGAAGAATAAATAACCTTTATCCATGTGGCACTAATATGATTATGGGACTGTGAATGAAATCCAAAATGGAGGTTCTCAGCTAGAAAGCTGTTTCATAAGTGTCCAATATTGCCAAAATACCTAATATTGCTTAAATGCAACAGCTGTTGGAACAGAAAAGAACTGACAAATAGAATTATGTTGATGCCAATGAACTAAAACAAAATATGTTACTAGAAAGGCATTATAAAACAAAGATAATTAAATGGTACCTTCAAAAAGTATAACAATGTGGGTCAAACAAGCATTTTCTTACATCAGCCAATAGTTAATTAGACCAGAATTTATTCCTCCTCCTCTGGCAAGTAATAAGTTCCATTTCAGGTTCTTAAATAATAGCAAAACCTTCAAAGTTAATGCACAAGTCCAATAATACTCCTATAAGAGTTATTATTAAAAAATATTCTCTTTGAATTTGTATAATTATTCATTACCTGTTTCAGTTGACGAGTATCCATGCCAACAAACTAAAATTGAATACGGCAATTTTATAGATAATTGAAATTTAAGGTGTCTTTTATCTAAAAAATCAGTTACTTGAGGGAAATTTCATGTTTTGTTGTTGTTTTTGCTTTCAATATACAGATAATTATCAGGATAGTTGATTATCATCTTTATTCTATTACTCCAAATGTTTGTATAGTCTTTTGTTCGTAAGACAATGGTGTTAAGTGACTCACCCAAAGTCACACAGCTAGGTAATTGTTAAGTATCTAAAGCAGGTTTCTTCCTAACTCCAGGGTCAGTTCTTTATCCACTGTGCCACCTACCTGTCCCCTAAATTTATGTAGTCTTAAGTATGAAGATAGAATGAATAATTAGTTTCCCCATGAAAAGTCACTATTCAAAAACAGTAGCATTTCAAAGAGAAAAGAGAATAACTGTAATTTAACAAGTAAATGTGACAAAGTCATTCTTACTGCTCATCTATATTATTGTAGCAATTCCACAATTATGACCAAACATTATTTTGATTCTTCCCCCCCCCCCACCTTGGAAGAAGCCTGATCTGGGGAAAAGAAAAATAGACCAAAGGTGAAAAGATCTAAAGCAAACTATGTGACCTTGAATTTGATCTTCTGGGCCTCCATTTCTTCTACTATTATTATTATTATTCTCAGATTACAGAAAGAAAATGGTCAAAGGATTGAGGAACTCAAGACATTCCCTTTTAAAGAATTTCACAATCACCTTTTTCTACCTACCAGTTGTATTACCCATTAAGACCCCACAAAAAACCCTACAGTCCAGAAACGTATCTTGTTCTTCCTTTCTTGCCACTCAATGTCATAATCCTTTACCAATTTATTGGATATTCTCCATGCCTACAATGGTTGCTGCTGAGTCTGGCTCCTTCTCTGGTTTCCTTCAAGATTCAACTTAATTATCTCCAAGAGAACATTATTTTCTTTTCACCCTTCATATGTATTTACCTACTATTTACCCTATATATCTTGAATATATATAGTTCTTTGCCAATTGTTCTCCTCATTAGAATGTGTTGAGGTAGGGAATGTGTTTGTGCATTTCCTCCAATCTTCAGGGTTTAAGATTATAAACGCTAAATACAAGTTGTCTCACTGACTGAAACCCAGAGGTTAAATGACTTTCCAAGGCAGTAGAGTTTTTATCTGAATATTCTTTCCAACTATAGCATATTATCTCTCATAATTGTCTTTCATTACCCATCTATCTTATCTCTCTATATAAGACTGGTGTTTATACGTATATAGGCCTTCCATTATATATGTCTCTTATCCATCTATCATGTATATCTATATATAGATACAACTATCTTTCATTATATGTCTCATAATCTATGTATTATATATTATATAATTATCTATATAAGAGATAGGTTTAGATATTTACATATTTATACAAAAATATATTCAATTGGTGGTGAGTATTAATTTAAAATTAAGATAATATTTTACCATAACTAACAGCATGAATTGTATTTAACTTCATTGGCATGGGGTTGTGATGTTCAAATTCCAATTAACAAATCTTTTGTAGGCAGTTTAGAATGTGCATTATCTGGATTTCAAATTTTGTTGTTCTTTCCAAATGAGTGAACTTGTTCTACCACTTCATCATAATTGGGGTGGTACTTTAATGCACACAGGAGGAAAGATTCACAGAAATGCAAATTCAGTCTGAGCAGTAATAAACGAGTTGCTGCTGTGGAACCCCCACAACAGATAACAAACCTACTGCAATTTGGTTTCATGAAGTTAAGCAGTGTTTGTTATGATTTTCATATAAAATGTTTGCAATGCCCAGCTGCTACTTTTTATTTAATTGTATAATTTGTTTCATAATTAGTTTTTGCTTCATTTTCCACAAAGTGTCAATTCTAAAATCGAGGCTCTGAGGCATCCACTGTAGAGCAGAGCCCATTAATTCCCCAGCTTTTGTTTGCAACCCCAATCTCAAGTTAGAGGGAAAAACACATACAATTGCATAGGAAAAGATCAATAATGTTGAAGATGGCTGTATTTGATGTTCAAATTCCAAATGGTTACAAGGAAATTATTACTGCTTGGCTTCTTCTAAAGAAATTAAACAACTTTTCAACACAAAGCACTGATGTGGTTATGCTGTCCACTTTTTTAAGAACCAGACAGCAGGGATGTGGTCAGGAAAACAGATACTTTGGGAGTATTTTTTTACATTAGAATTTAAAATTTTAAGAGCTACTAGAAGCAAATAGATTATGATATTATAGTGCTCCTAATTCATTCTCTTCCCTGGAGAACTCTGAAATTATAGTTTCTCTTTATTCTTTTTACCATGGTATATAGTTCAGCAAGTAAGGAGTGAATCCAAAAGAAAACAAAATAAAATACTAAATCACATCCAAAGTGAGTTTTGCTTTCCATAATCATAGTGAAGGTTACTAATAGACTAGACAACTAAGTATGTAGGGAAAACAATGGTAATAGATTAAAAAATAAAATGCTGAGCTCATGCTGCTGTCTCCCTCTCACTTCAGGGACTGAACTGTGAGAAGCAAATATATTCAAGAAATTTTCAGGTGGAATGGACAAGATTAATAACTTAACTGAATGAAACAGGATTGGGGAGAGGGTAAGGGAAGAGGAGGTAAGCAGGCCAAGAGGTGAGGAAGAGAAAAAAGGCTAGAATGATTGTGAATTTGTTAAATTGATGATTTGAAAGATTTACCACCAATGGAAACAGAGAACACTGAGGAAAGGAAAAGTTTAAAGAAAATAGAATGTTTTATTTTTATTTTTAATTGATTTTTGTTATAATGATAAATTATTTCTTTTTTAGGGATAGAGAATCTAACTAGTACTTGGCAACATAAAATTAAATTTCAGGTGAGATGTTAAAGCTATGAATATATAAATATATATATATATATATATTATAACTAGTGTTCAATCATAATTTTAGAGCTGCTACACTGATAAGGATGAGCAATCAGATGACTTTGGAAGAAGCCTGATATGGGGGGCTAGACTAAAGGTGAAAAGACCCGAATCAAGTTATATGACCTTGGATTTGATCCTCTGGCTCTCTATTTCTTTCACTGGTTTTATTAACCTTAGGTTACAGAATAGAAAATGGAAGCTCAAATGAGATTTGAGAAACTTGAGACACTACCTTTTAAATTTCACAATCACCACTTCCTACCTTTCCAGTCTTTTTATCCTCTAAGACTCCACAAAACTTTGCAATCCAGAAATATCAGTGTTGCTCTTCTTTCTTTCCACTCCATGTAAAGACCTTTTAACATTTTATTAGATATTTTCCATATCTGTGTCTGACTTCCTTCAAGACTCAACTTAGTATCTCCTAGAGAACATTTTTTGTTCTTCAACCTGCATCTGAGTTTACCTACTATTTACACTATATAACTTTTCCAAAGGTTTGTTTTTGTTTAAATATTTTATTTATTTGTTTTTCTAACTATGTGCAATGGTAGTTTTTATCCATTTTTTGCAAGATTTTGAGTTTTACAATTTGTTCTCCCACCTCCCCCATAGAAAGCAAACTTATATAAGCTCTATATTTGTATCGTGCTAAACATAGATTCAATATTGATCATATTGTGATAGAAGAATCAGATCCAACACAAAAGTAATCTTAACAATAAATTATATAAACTTTACAGAAAATAATGATATAGTGGCACATTTAAATAGATATAGGACTGAAAAAGATTCCTTTAATTAAAGCTTAACATCTCTTGACAAATGTAGTAGAAAACTATAATATAATAGAATTGCCTTTTCTTGAAGTTTTAATCCTATATTTCTATCATTTATTGTATAAAATTCAAACTATTAATAAATTATATATTACATTAATCTGAAAAATTATTTTATCTAAATTAGCAATCCAAAAATGGTTATTTTCTTTGAGATTTTCCTTTTTAAAGACTTTCTAAAAAAGTTTGAAGCTTGTACAAATAACTATACTATAAATAAGTGGTTTATCAAATGTCTATAAAGGGGGATTTATAGATGTACCAAGGTGACACAGACTGTAATTAAATGGGACCAAGTGTTGTAAGCTGTGGTCAGTATAGAGACATTTAATATAGCAACTCACATCATAATAATAGATTATTATCAAAATAAAGCCCCAACAACATATTTCTTTTTAATTTGTTTGAGTATTTCTATTTTGTCTACTGAATTATATACAAAATAAGAATGTTTTTTAAGAGTAGATATTTATTCTATCAAATGGTTAGTGAAAATATACAGAAATGGCTAGTAGAAATGTTATAATACATATACACATGTTTGAGTATATGGATATGAGTATGTATATGTATGTGTCTCTGTGTGTCTGTATATTTCTCTGTGAATTAGTATACATATATATATATGAATGACTTTATCCTCTTTATTTTACAAATCCATTAAAACATATAATGGAATAAAGAAATAGTCTACATACCAGAATGATCAATATAACATTATGATAACTGTTCCAAGACAGAAAAAATAAAGTTACATATTGAAATATAGGAGTTAGAAGACCAGGGTTTCAACAGATAATAAACTATTTAACTCTAAACACAGAAGGTACACCAGGAATCATTTCATAAAAGAAATACATGAACAGAAAGCCTTCATAATCATCATCATTGTTATTGATTATTTTTATCACAGTCACCATCACTACTATCATTCAGTAGTTAATTTAGCTAAGCTAATTGAGGATGAGATTGTACTATTTCTTACTTTGTTTCTCCATTTCCTACCACAATCCCTTGCATTTAACAGATATCAAATAAATTCTTGTTGCTTTTGTTGAGAAATGACATTCATATAGGATTTTAAGGTGTGGAAAGTGCTTTGCATAGATTATCTCATTTAAGCTTTAACAAATGAGTTCAAACATTCCAACAGCATTCCTAATAAGTGATTATTCATTTAAAGACCTCTGTTGAAAAGCAACTCACTGCTCCCTGATGCAGCCTATTCTACTTCTGAACAGTTTAAGTCTTAGATACACTATTTTTAAAATTGTATGACCTTGTACAAATCCTTTACTTTTTCAGAACCCCCAATATACTATGAGATTGATACCAACTGACCATCTGTAAAAGAAACAAATTGAGAGTATGTATTTAAAGCATCATGTAAATACATAGCACTATAGTATGAGCTATTTTTATATCTGTTACTGCCACTTGAATTAGTATCCTGACATTCCAAGACACTAGTATCCAAATTTTTTTAATTCTATACTTTCATGAATTAAAAAAAATGAACACATCCATCTAATGTATTCATTTTATTTATGTATAAATTATATCCATGACCTACTATATCCATATAACATGTAGATCATAAAATATATGCAAAATAAGTATTTTAAAGTATCACACAAAAACAATATTTCAAAATTTTGTTAATTAAACAAAATATCTTGCTCTTATTAAACTATTATTATTTTAGTGAGATTTAAATGGCTGATTTTGTTTCATTATAGAATGGACTCTAATAATTATTTGTAAGCTTGCATTTAATTAATCTTATTGTAGCTAGACAAGCAAGTGAATTTATTTTTCTAAATGTATTTTTAATAAAATAAAACTATGAGGTCAAAATAATGAGTGAAAATATTAGATTTCCAGTAGGGGACATGTTTCTCTATATGCAGATGTTTATAATACATAAGGAAAAAATAAAAAGCAAAATTGAATTGAAGTAGAAATTTACAATATAATTCAATTCTTCCTTTTCTTCATTGTTCAGTATCACACTATAATTTCCTACTTTTGTTTGGATAGTTTACTTGAATGTTTATTATAAGTTCTTGCTCTTATAGTTTGTTCATCATTCTAGAAGAGAACTGGATTTAAGTGAGGGAGGACTGGGTAAAATTATCATTCTCACTTTCTCCTCTGGAGTCCAGAGGCTAGATGTGGATCAGGATGACTAGAGATGACCCTGGAGGCAGTGGAACATCGATTAAATACAGTCAGTCAGGAAAGGTATAATCCAAGTAATTCCAAGGAGGAGGGAAGCTAGCAAGGAAAATAAAGTTATAAAAGATACTCAGGGATAAAAGGAATATATATGCACAACAATATTTTAGAAATGACTCACCTTATTCTCTTTCTTTTCAGATAATTTATAGAAAATTTACCTGTAGTAATCACTGACATAAAACTTCTAACAGTACTAGTGAGTCAAAACCAGAATCATAGTAAACATGATCATATTCATTGGGAAGACAGTGAAAAAAGTAATGCAAAAGATAGTGTAATACATATCTGTATATTACAGATAGGAAAAAGAAAACTCTTCCCTCCATTACCACTCTTATTACAGTTTGTAAAATAGCATTTATTTCTTGGACATAAAGAGTCCCTATGGATTCATTCTTATTATGGAGACCTTCAAATAAAGGCCATATGACTGCTTATATTGTATGTTTAACAAGTATATTGTAGAGGAAATTATTTTTCAGTTACAGATTAGATAAAATGTGCAACTGATATTCCTTCTGACTCTAAGATTCTATGACTATGATTTTATGATATATTTGTTTCTGAAGTCAAATAAAAGCAGTGAACTTGGATTTTTTACTAGTATTGTTCTGTACCTTTCTTTAGAAATAATGTCTAGTCCATGAAGAAATACTCAGAAGACCTGTGAAGAAACAGTATGAAATAATCACACAGACTTTTGATCCACTCCTGTGAATAGAATAGAGGAAATTTTATACATACTGTGCAAACTGACTGATGGCTATCCTGTGAAGGTTCACAACATTCTATTCTTTTCCTGGTGAGTCAGAGAATTGTGGAGAATTATTTCCTAGATTTTATCATTTTTTTTGCTAAATAATGGCAAGTGCGTCATTTTGGCAATATATTCATTACAAAGAGAAGTAGTTAGAATGGCATAGAAATAGATCAGTGTTAGGATGACCTGAGTTGCTGAAATTCCTTTGAGACAAACTTATTATATGACCCTGATCATCTCGTTTAAATTCTCAGCATACTTGACAATTCTTTAAGAGGATAAATTGAAGAAAAGGTGCCAACCTAAATTGGTAGAAGAATATTCTTTACTCATAGATCTCTTTACCCATGAATTCATGGGCCCATCACCACCACCATTATCATCATCATCATCATCTTCATCATCATCATCATTCATTACAAAATGGAGTAGTAAGAGAAAGATAATTTTTTTCGTGTAATTTCAAGGGTACAGATGGCAGAAAAAACCATGTCAAAAGAAAAGAGCTAGTCTTATAAGTATGTTGAATCAAAAGTATTCCATGTATTATGACTTAAGAGACATTATCCCCAAATTCCTTTACCACAAGTGTATCACAGTACTTAAATTTCCACCTAAATCCCTTCTTCCTACAGAATGGTACAATGGAAAGAGTACCAGCTTTGGATTCAGACACCCTATCTGTGAGACCCTGTCAAAGTCACTTGGCTTCTCAAGTCCTAATAAAATCATCTAATAAGTTATTTAAAGGAATTTTGCATGCATTCTTAGAATAGACATGAAATCTACGAGTCACTATGGATTCATGAATCCTTAGGGAACATTCTTAAGCTCCATGAAGCTCAGTTTCTGAATCTGTAAAATGTGAATAAACACAAAATTCCCCAGAGATGTTGTAAAGAAAACATTTGGTAAACCAGAAACCATGCTATAAGTAAGTTATTCATTCACATTAAGAATTATCGAAAGGTATTAATTATAGTGTTATTTTTTCATTCATTCCTATCATCTCTAACTCTCTTTAATTTTTAAGATTTCAAAAAATATATATAATATTCATGTGAGGAATTTCAAATGTCAGGAGACTGAGGTTTACCTCTTCTTGGCTCTAGTTTCTTCCTTTGAAGGGATTAAGGTTATTAATCTCTAATATCTCTTCTAAAGTCAAGAACATATGTTCTCTTCCTAATAAGTGCCTTTGTGGGAATTAGCAATTTATTAGATGTTTTTTTGACCAAGGGCAAGGTTTTTTTGGGAATGAGATATAAAACTGGCATCTGTGGAGATATGGGAAGGAAGGTAGAATGGGCAAGAAGCAGAAAAAATGAGACAGAGTTTTGACTATTTCCAAATTTGGGCTAAAGCCAAATGAAATCCCTTCACATATGCTCACTACAGGAGTACAGGTTCATAGGGGTCAGCAATTGTAAAGGCTTAGAAGTTCAGATATTTTATTAGTAAATATGATTCAGAAACTAGAAGCTGGAATTCTATTATGCTAATGTCCTTGCTTAGATGTCTTAGGAAAAGAAAAATTGGAAACAAATGCCCTTTGGCAAATAGCATGGAATGAGAAGACTTGGATCCAAATATCACCTCTAAGGTTACTGACTGTGTGACCTGGATCAAATCACTGTACCTCACTGAGCCTCATCAATGATTTAGTGAATTGAGTAATAAGCAAGTTTCAATTTGTATTAGAAGTATTAGGAGTACTGTGCTCTGTATCTAGGCATTTTAAAATGTTTTACTTTTGTAGTACTATCTGTTAAGGAGAAACTTTCATTAACACATTAGAAGCCACAAGGATAAAGAAGAGGATGGCTGAAGAATCAGAAAAGACTGGGTTTACATATGACCTTAGTCACACACTGACTGTGTGATACTTAATATTTCAGTGTCCAAGGCAATTTGGGTAGAGGCAGTTTCCTCAACAGGATTTTCTATATCAATAAATCATGGATCTTGTATCAAAAAAAAAGGTATAAATAACAGACACTTTTAAAAAATAAAACTTTTATTAAAGCTACTGATTTTGTATGTCATAATTTTAACATGATCAAACTGGTATATATGAAATTAATAGTCATCATTTGGCTATGTATTATCAGGCTTCCATAATGGATTTACATGAATGAAATGTAAGATTCTTTTTCAGTTTCATCGAATATATAAAATATATAATGCATGCATATATACACACCATAGAAACATACATACATATATATATATACATGAACATATAAATAAATTCATACAGATTTAATACAAAGTACACATAAATGTATGTATATATTTATGTACACTTTGTATTGAATCTGTAAAAATATATTTATATAAAATAAACAGGCATATGTGTTTATAGGCAGGTATCTAATATGTCGTACATAAATATTTTCTTCACTATATTTGAACCTAGTATCTATGCAATAATTATTATGACTCGGTGAACAAAGAAATGTCTTACATTTGATTCATGGGGAAAAAACAAACAACAATACATCCATATATATGCATATGTCTGTATATGAATTAAGTGTATATACATATATATAGAATATATGCACACATATATTCAATAGAAAAAATTCAAAGTTTACAGGTTATTTTTAATCAAGAAGAATGCTAGACTTCATATAGGAAATGAAGTAATAATATTTAACATGTTATCTTATAATTCTAATTCATTTCTACAAAAATGAAGTGTCAACCAAATGTCAGAGACAGTTCTAGGCTCTGGAGTTACAAAGACCAAAGAGAAACAGTGCCAGTCTATAATATATCATAATCTATAGTTAGACACCACATGTACACAAATAAAGATACAAAGAAAAATGAGGAGGAAAAGAGCACTAATTACTAAGAAGATCAGAATAAGCTTAACAGGAGTGGTATCTGAGTTGATCCTTGAAGAAGATAGAAATTCAGACAGGTGATGATATATGAGGTGTATAATACAGATATTAAAGACTCCATGAATGCAGAGACATTGAAGATGGGCTGTCAAGCTTGGGGAATGAGTAATAGTCCATCTTTGCTGAAAAATAGAGTTTTCAAAGAGAAAGCGATATGAAATAAGATGGGAAATGTAGGGAAGACATTGGGAGGTAGAATTATAGATTCAAGAGTCCTTGGAAATATTGATTTGGAGCTCTGATGAATGTTGATGTTTGACGATAAAGATGCTGGAGCTATCCAAGATGTGTCATTAAGTATACTCTAGACTTTAAGAGACTGGATTTAAAGGAATTAAGAGAAAGAAGAGGTAGCATTTCATTATAAGAGGTTCTAAAATGGAAAATAGTCAAAGAAGTAGGAAACTCTTAAAGAATGTTGTATCAGCAACAGGTCACAATTAAATAAGATGAAAAACAAAAAGGACAGCTGGAAATTGATAGCAAACTTGCATTTTAGTACATGGGATAGAAATAAGAATAGGTAACTGAAGATGACAAACATAAGGAAGACAAAACAATAAGATAAAATTGTTAATAAACTAAAATATAAGATAGGTAAAAAGATGGAAAAAAGAATAGTTGATGCTTTCACAGTTTCAGAGTTGGCAGAGATTTAGGGGATTATTTAATTCAGGCTTCTCATTTAATAAAAGAAGAAAAATTTCAGAGACTTGCCATTCAGAGATTTGCACAAAGTCAAATAGACAGTGAATTGCAGTCAGAATCTGAACCCAAGTTCTGACTAAAAATTTCATTCTCTTAAAATAAATTCTCATAGTTAAAATCACATGGTCCAGGACACCATGAATGAGATTATTGAATTTCTGGTTATCTTTGAGAAATACTGGTCAACAATGACAGACATTGCTTGACTGGAAACAGACATGTGTTTTCCAGATTTACAAAAAGGAAGATAAGGTGGCTAATTCAAACTATATACCTATAAGTTTGATTTCAATTCTTAATAAACATTTAACAAATTATTAAAATGATATCCTGAGAATACTTGGAAATAGAGATTCAATAAAAATGGATTCTATAAAAATAAGCCATGTCTATTAACAGCATTACTCTTAGATTTGGAGAACTACAGATACAGAATGTTCAGATTTGGCAAAGTTATTGGAAAGACTTTCCCATTATCCTCTTAATAACATTACAGACAGCAGAACAGCCAAGGTGGCAGAGTAAGGTCAAAGACTTACCTGAATTCTCCCAAAAAATGGAACATTTTCCTTTAAATAATGACTCTAAAAAATTATAGAGTGGCAGAACCCATAAAATGATGGAGAGAAACAATTTCCAGCCCAAAACAACTTGAAAGATCAGCTGGAAGGCAAGAGAAGAGCACAGTCCAAAAATGGTCACACTAGTGATCTTGGAACAAATGAATGAGTGGCAGTAGTGGTGGTTTTCAGATCTCACAGTGAAGAGATTCCAAAGACAAGTCAGAAGGTGAGTAGGAAAAGAATGTCAGACCTGGATGAGAGTGGAGCACAGTCCAATGCAGGACTTGGCTGTTCAGACCCAGCCCTGGAAAACCCGGGGCAGGTCTTGGAAGCAGGTGAATATGTAGCAGTAGCAGCTGCTTCTCGAGATCTCTGCCCACAGATTGTAAGGAATTCAAACTCTGGCCAGAAAGAAATTACAGAAAATCAGAGATAGTGGACAGAAGGAGCAGTACTCTGTCATAGTTCCAGGACAGAAAAGAGTGTTTTAAGTCACTCAGAGATCAGAGCAAAGACAAGAAAAGGAGTAACACTTTTCTTTAAATTATATCACCTTAGAAGAACTGAAAATTTATTGGTTCCTAGAACTCTCTCTGAAAACAGCAGCACAGAACTCCTGAAGCTTGGAACACATGTCCTCCAACTGCAGAAACAGAGTTCTACTTTAAAAGAGTTAAAATCACATAATAAGCTGGGAAAGTGAGCAAATAGAAAATAACTCTGTCCACAGAAAGTTACTGTGGCGTAAAGGAAGATCAAAACATGCTCAGAAGAAGAAAACAATGCTAAAGCCTCCAAGAAAAATATGAATTGGGCTCAGTCCATGGAAGAGCTCAAAAAGAATTTTGAAAATCAAATAGAAAAGAGGAAAAAAGAATTTTGAAAATCAAATAGAAAAGAGGAAAAATTAGGAAGAGAATTGAGAGTTATGCAAGTAAATCATGAAAAATGAGTCAACAGTCTAGTAAAGGACACACACACACACACACACACACACACACACACAAACACAATATCATAAAAAATAGTACATTAAAAAACAGACCAGGAGGAGAAGAGAAAGAAGGGGGAAGAGAATGGGGAGGGCAGGGTGGTGTGGGTGGTAGAAGAGAGGGAAGATTGTGGGAGAGGATAGATAGATACAACACACTTTAAAGGAGGGACAGGGTGAAAGGAGAGAAAGACTAGAATAAATAGGAGTGGGGAGGAATAAGATGGGGAGAAATTATAGTTAGTAATACTAACCATGGGAAAAAATACTGAAACTACTTCCCTAATGGACTTATGATAAAGAATGTAATCTATCCCAGAGACAAAGCTGATAGTATCTGAACATAGATTGAAGTACATATTATTTTTCTTTTCACTTTATTTTTCTTGAGGTTCCTCTATCTTTGTGGAGGGGAAGGGGGATTATGTTTACTTGTATAACAAGATTATGGTAGTACTATAAAAAAATGAATTAATTAAATGTAAAAAAATCCAAGAGAAAAAAAAAAACAAAGTCAAATGGTAAAATAGGAACAAAAAGCCAGTGAGGAGAAGAATGTCTTAAAAAGCAAAACTGGCCAAAAATAAAAGGAAGTACAAAAGCTCATTTGAGAAAATAATTCCTTAACGATTAGAATTGAGCAAATGGAAGCAAATGATTTTATGAGAAATCAAGAAACATTAAAGTAAAACTAAAAGAATGAAAAATAGAAGACAATGTGAAATATCTCATTAACAAGACAACTGACATGGAAAAATAGATCTAGAAGAGATAGTCTAAAATTTATTGGATTTCCTGAAAGCCATGGTCAAAAAAAAGAGCCTGAAAATCATCTTTCAAATTATTATCAAGGGAAACAACTTTGATATTCTAAAACCAGAAGGAAAAATACAAATTGAAAGAATCCATTGATCATCTCTTGAGAAAGATACAAAAAATGAAAGCTTCCAGTAATATTATAGACGACTTTCTGAACTCTCAGGTCAAGGAGAAAACATTTCAAGCAGTCTAAAACAAAACAAAACAACAACAATAAAAAGAATTCAAGGATTATGGAACAATAATCAAGATAACACAAGATTTAGCAGCTTATACAATAAGATATTGAAGAGTTTAGACTGTGACATTCTGTGGGATGAACAAGAATCAACCAATAAGCAAAAGTAAGAATATTCTTTCAGAGAAAATGTTGAAAACTCAATGAAATAGGGGGCTTTCAAACTCTGATGAAAAGACCAGAACTGAATAGAAAATTTGATCTTCAAATGCAAGACTCAAGAGAAGTATAAAAAGATAAACATGAAAGGGAAGCTATAAGGGACTTAATAAGGTTAAGCTATTTACACTTCTACATGGGATGATAATAGTGATATCTATAGCTATATAGTGAGAGAGAGAGAGGGGGAGATAGAGATAGAGATAGAGATAGAGATAGAGATAGAGATAGAGATAGAGATAGAGATAGAGATAGAGATAGAGATAGAGATATACTCCTTCCTACTGGTCTGATAAGGAGAAAGTTTTTAATGAGTAGATACATAAATAGACAAGGATCAAGAGAGGGCAGAGGAGTGGCTTAAATATTAAAGGATAATATCTAAAAAAGTAAAATTAAATGCTGAGAGGAATATCCTGGGAGAAAGGAAAAGGGAATGGTAGAATTGGGTAAATTATCTCACATATAAAAGGCAAGAAAAAGTTTTGAGAGTGAAGGGGAGGAGAGGCAAGGTAAGGGGGAATGAGTGAAAATTACTCTCAAAAAAACTTGCTCAAAGAGGCAATATGAACACAATTTGGTATAGAGCTCTATCCTATCCTATAGGATAATAAAAGGGGCACAGAATATGGAAAAGAAGTAGTGCTAGAAGGGAGGAGTGGATAGTCAGAAGCAAAACACTTGAGGAGGGACTAAGTGAAAGTAGATATTAGAATAAACTAGGGGAGAAATAGGATGAAGTGAAACAGCAATACTGAGAAAAAAATTTGAAGCAAATATCTCTTATAAATTTGTAAAAATTTCAAATTTGAAAAAATAGAAGCCATTTCCCAATGGAAAAATAATAGTTTTTAGATGAAATAATCAAAGCTTCCAGAGTCATGAAAAGTGCTCTAACTCATTATTGATTGGAGAAATGACACTCAAAACAACACTGAGTACTACCTTATACCCCTTGGATTGACTCATAGAACAGAAAAGGAAAGTGACAAATGTTGGAAGGCATGTAGGAAAAATGAGACATTAATGCATTGTTGATGGAGTTGTGAACTGATCAAACCATTCTGTAGAGCAATTTGGAACTACGCATGTATCTGGGCAAAAATAAACTTTCAAAAAGCATATCATTACAGATAAGGAAATGAGATGTGATTTTGCTTGTAATTAAGTGGGTTCAGCAATGCTTAAACAATGAAAATAAAGAGAAAAAGTGGGTCTAAAAATTCAATGAGAGATGAGAAGTGTTAATAGAGCTACATTTTGATAAGAATTCTCAGATAATCATCAGGTACCATCTGAAGTCAGCATAATGTGTAGTAGACATCGATATCCTGGTCTATAGTTTCCTTGACAAGTACATGAAAATTCAGTTCCATTAAAGTAGAAAAAGAGGCATATGACAGTATTTCATAGGTTTGGGATAAGGCCAATTGAGTATGACCGAGATTTCACAGGTTTGGTATAGGCTTTTTTCTACTGTCTCTGAGAGCTGAGTCAGAGTATTCAAATTGGAGTGTAAGAGAGGAGATAGATTTGATAAAATGAAAAGAAAAATTAACTTCTTATAAGATAGTTTATTTACTATTCCTTTTATCATATGTGAATAGTATGTAAATCTGGCACCATTTTTTTCCCATTTCCCACCCACCCCCTCTGGAATTTGTGACTTTAGATTTTAAAACAAAGGAAATTATAGAACCAAGAGCTTGTCAAAATTAGAAAATGCTTTGTATAGTTCTAATAAAGCAATTCACCCTGCCAGGGGCTCCACTATGTGAAAAATGACTTTGACAAGTAATACTAAAAATATTAAATAAACATCTGTGGCCCTGATGTACTCTTTTACATCTCAGGATGATGTGATGAGCACTTCTTGGCATTCACTAGTTGCAAGAAGCAATTTCATGTTGGCCTGTCAATCATTATCATCTGCTGAAAGTACTTTTCCATTTTTTTCATTTTTTATTTGAAATGCTTCGACATATTTGAGCATGTCTGATTTGATATGTTCTGACACTGGAAATTTATTCAAGGTTTGAAAAGACAGAAATAATTAAGAAATACAAAATTAGAATATACCTTTAAAAAATTCCCATGATGGAAATAGAATAACTATTTTAAAGTAATGGACTAGCATAATTACTTTAAAGAAATAATTCTTATGTTTAATAAAAGTATTAATTTTGCTGAAATTTCTTTGAAGGTAGAACAGTTTTCAATTTCATTTAAAAATAAGTTTTCAAGCCTTAAGTTAATATTTACTATGTGCCTAGGTACTATCCTAGGATATAGGTATAAAGAACCAGAAATAATAAAATCCGTACTTGCAACATGTTACAAGGGAGATGGTAACCATATAAAAAAGAAATGCACATTCTTATGATGAGAAGTGAGGATTTAGTCATTTAGGAAAGACTTCACATAGAAGATAGCAATAGAGTTGAAATTTCAAAGAAACTGAGGCTTTCAGGAGATAGAAATGTGGGGGGTAAGTATTTCAGGCATGGAAGACAGTCACTTATGCAAAGACACAGTAATAGCAGATTTGCTAATATCATGGTTTGCTCCTCACTATTCTTTGGTGTGGAAAGATGAGTAATAAATAATAGATATGAAACAGTAGATTGGAGCCAGGTTATGGAATCTGAAATAACTGCCAAATAGAAGAGGGATTTTTTTTTTATTTTGCCAAAGGTAAAAAGGAATCTTGAATTTTTCATTTGTAAAGTGTTTTTAGTATAAATTGTACTACTTAACACATCAGATAATGATTAAAGTATATTGGAAATTTAAAAGCATTATAGACATAATTAGTAGTTGTTATAATCAGTCTTACTTGTACTGGTATTCTCAATTAGTTTCAAGTCCTAGATTGTTTCAGTATTGTAGTTTTTTGAAAACAACAGAAACTTATATTTACTTAATACTTTTGAAGTATACAAAGTAAGTTTGTTTCTTCAAAACAAACTTGTGGGGAAATTTGTGTAATTTTATCCCCAATTTAGAGATAAGGAAGCTGAGGCACTGAGAGGTTAAAATAATATCTGTGATGATATAAATATTGCAATACTAAATAGACCTCTTTATCTATTAAACCATATATTATATAAAGCAATTCAGACATGTTTAAGCAATGACTGATAATGGAATCTGGATTTCCTGTTTTTCAATAGTAAAGAAAATAACGGTTGTTGTTCAATCTTTCAGCTTGTCCAACTCTACAAGACCCCATGGACCATAATGACACATTAATGCTATTTGTGGTGTTTTCTTGACAAATATACTAGAGTGGTTTGCCATTTTCATCTCCACCAGATAAAGGCACACAGGGGTTAAGTGAATTGCCCTAGATCAAACAACTGATAAGAATCTGAAAGGCTGCAATTGAACTCAGGTCTTCCTGACTCCAGGTCCAGTACTATACCTGTTAAACAATCTCGTTGTCCCAGATAATAATTACATAAATTTAAATAGCATTTTAAGACTTAGAAAGCAAATTTATGAGATAGCTTTTGTTGTTGTTGTTTAGTCATTGGCAAAGATACTCTAGTTGTTTGCTTTTTCCTTCTCAACTTCATGTTATGAATGAGAAACTGAGGCAAGCAGGGTTAAGTGACCTTTCTAGAGTTACACAGCTAGTGTTTAAGGCCAGATTTAAACTTAGAATTCTTCCTGATACAAGTCCCTTCTACTATGCCTCCCAGCCATTCATATCAATGTGATTGTTGTCTTGAATAATTTGCTCCATGATATTCCTAGGGTAACCTTGCTTATATCCCAATATAAAAGCTCTCAGACCCAAGAGCCTTTGATGGCTTCCCAGGGCTACTCCATTAAACCTGATGTTCAAGGTCTTCTGTAATTTGATATCAAAAAAACCTATCCAAGATATGTGTCCATTAGTTATAGGAACTCTCAGCTCCATACAAAGTAATTTATTCACTGTTCTCATAGTACTTCTTAACTTTGTGTTCTTGTATTATTTTTCCAGGTACTATCAGTATTCCCTTTATCCTCTTTCATACCTATCTATAATCTCTTAATCCTTCATGATTTCCCAATTCAATCTTTTCTCCACTGTTTCAAAAGAGAGTGACTTCTCCCAAGTCTTACCAACTACACTATTTGTTGGACAATTAACAACCTACTGCCTTATGATGGTTTGTGTCTTCATTGCTTTTGGTCATTATTTCATCAATGGATCATGAACTGAACACTAGAATTTATCCTTAGAGGTAACCTATTACCAAATCTTCATTTTATAAACTTTGTAAGTGATATCAAAGATTATATGAGTAATTGAGTACCAGAACTAGAATTCAAACAGTAGATTTCAAATCATGTGATTTCAAATTTAATGCTTCATTAATCATCCTTTATTCATGTTTGTAATTTGCCAATATATCCCAAATCATATTTTAAGATCTTTCAATGAGTAAACAACATTGTGCTTTTTGTATCCTCCAGCAGCAAAAAAAAATCATTTTAAGATTTTTTTATTGTTAGAGATGAATAGTCTTCTCATGACTTAACAACTATAAAGATATGGTATATCCTTCAGGTTTGTAAAGGACATTTGAATTAAGTAATGAACTAAAATAACCTTGAAAAGGCTGAGCAAATTAGATCAGCCTACACATATATGTGGGAATGACATAGAGGTGGACCTAGCATATATTCCTGAATTACATAATTCTCGCTAGTCCATCCTAGAGCTTTCAGTGTAAAAAGATTAATTCATCTGTTGCTGGCAGTGAGCAGGATGAGCATACAGACATAATCTGATCCTTTTTCTATTTACATTGTTTTATAATTTTCTTTTTAGTGTATTATTAATTCAATAAGATTTTTCTCCTTTGGTTTAGCAGTACCTAATTGAACCCCACAGAACTTAAAACTTTTCATTGAATCCTGATTCATCTTGACCTCAGTAATTCAACCATTAGAGATTAAATGAGCAAATACAAGACTGGTATCAAAATACATTTCCATGTAAAATTCACATTTTAGATGGAGCTACACAGGTAGGTGAATATAAAGAATATAGTGTCCCCATTATAACTCAAAATACATCCCCCCCAACATATTTTTCTTTGATAGGGTAGACAACCAGGAATTTTATTGCAGGGAGTGCTTAAATCTCTAGCTCAAAAAGGTTTTGCTCTTGGAATATTACTATCAAATGTTGTGAATGCTCTTCATTGTAATTTCAGTATATCTCTACAGTAGACTAACTAATTCCTCTTTCTATAACTTCTTATAATGAAGATAAATTCTAATTGTTGAAGGGATAATCAACCCTTGCCAGATCAGGTTTCATAATGACCATCCATAGTAATCTTAAATAGTATGAATCTAGTTCAACATTATCATTAAGTTCAATTTTAAAAATTGAAAAATTTTATATAACAAGTAAAAATTAAAGCAGAATGGTTCAATAGAAAGATCACTGTTCTTGAACCTCAATTCAATTTTCATTGCCTCTGTCATTGACTAGTTAATCTTGGGCAAGTAACTTAACCTTTTAGGCCTCAGTTTTCTTACCTGTAAAATGAACAGGATTCATCTAAATGGCATCTAAGGTCACTTTTAGCTATAAATCTGTGAGAGTAAGTTTATAATTACAATTTCATGAAAATTAGAAATTTAATTTCCTAGGAATATAAGTTTCTTGTGAGAAGAAACCACATATTGTAGTAAACCACAAAATATACAATACAATTTTCATTCATTTTTCTTGAATTCAATTTTTTATGCTGACATAATAACCTATATGGATTGTTCAGATTTCAACAAATGAAGGCAAAGGAGATATTCTTTACTCTATCCTTCAAAGTTCTTCCTGAAGTAGTCTAGTAGAACTTGTTACCACTGGATCAGAAAGAAGTGAGCTTTCATTAGAAATTCCCAGGATAAGTAAGAAATTCATAAAATATAATTAATTAGCACCACCAAAGAAGTTGATTTAATCTGTCTGCCTGTGTGTTTATGTATACTTTTACCTGGTTTAGTAAAAATTTAGTAAAAATAGGTGTTTGAATTTTTTTTAATTTTTGTATTGGTGGATATATAAAATACATATGGTAGTTTGTACTATTTGAAAAATCAGGAAAATCAGGAAATGAAATGGGGGTGCAAGGGCCACTGAATCTGTTGGCCTATCAGAGCTGATCAAATCCTGGTGGGATATGTTTGGAACATATATCCCAGGAACAGGAACTTTGAGTACTTTTGTGATGACATTTTTGCAGAGGTATACTTTTCTTGTTATCTACTTTGATTTGTTGACTTTAAATTTAACTAAGGAAGTTCTCTGAATATGAATTGATTATAAACTCATTTTCTATCAATAAAGTCAGGAATTCAAAGGAAAGATACTCTATTGTCCCAACGTAAATAGAGAAAAAACAGGTGTGGAAAATTTAGCTGAGTTCATTTAATCCCAAGATAGTTGGATATGCACAGATTATTTTAGTTTGATTAGATTTGGTAGACTAGGATATGGAGGCTCTCATGTTCAGAGAAGGAGAATAAAGATGGGAGGAAATAAATAAACAAATTAAAATCATGATAGGGGATTTAAGATTATTAGAAACAGATCCAGAGTCAAAAGTTAGGATAGGATTCAAGCTAAGAGAAGTAAGCAGAGTAACACTTTGTTAACAGTACTGAGAAATTGAAAGAATAGGAGTTTTTAACATTTGTGACAGAAGAGGAAATAAAAAGATAATGTTCAGGGACTAGGATCCTACATATTTGTTTGTTGTTGTTGTTCAATTGTTCAGTAATTGTTGAACTCTTTATGATTCCGTGGACCATACTGGTATTCAAGTGGTTTGCTATTTCTTTCCCCAGTGGATCAAGGTAAATAGAGGTTAAGTCATTTACCTAAGGTCATGTAGCTATTCAATGACTGAGGCTGGATTTTCTGATCTTCCAGAGTCCAGCACTCTATCCATTGAGTCATCTAGTTGTCTCATCACACAGAATTTGGCAGCTACCAATATAAAGAAGAGGAGAGCTTTGAATACAATATTCAAAAAGGCAAAGAATAAAAGTTTAAAGCTAAGAATAACTTCCATGCAAAATTCCTGCATGGGAAAAATGGACCTTTAATGAAATTAAGAACCTTCATGAATTCCTATTGAAAAGATCAAAGCTGAGTAAAGACTTTGAATTATAAACATACAAGTCAAGAGGAACATTGGGAAAAAAGGTAATTGAGGAATTAGGAGAAGGGGTAGTATTTATAATAGTTAAAGACATAAGGCCTGGAGGAAATGAGGTTCAGAAAAGGTGCTTATAGATCAGGTTCATTTGGGGTGAAAAACTCACCAACTCTGACTCAGGAGGATTAAAAAGGCTTAGATTTTAATTCACAGGTTGCTCAAACTGTTTGCAGGTTACAACAAAAGGTTCACAAGTTGGGTTCTTTGGAGATAGTGAGTTTCATAAAGGACAGGCTGATGAGCAGAGGTCAGAATAAAAAGCCTAAATACTTAAAAGGAAAAGGGAAAGAAAAGAAGCCTAGATCAACAGAGATCCACCTACATGGAACTGGGACCATATTAGTAGTTACAAGCTGGGATAGGAGCAGTTAAGTTAAAAAAGAAAAAGAGAAAAGGGAAGACGCTTAAATGAGAGAAGGGAGAAAGAGATGGTAGAGAGTCAAAGAGAACAAATGAGGAAAGATGAGGGGAGGGGAGAAGAGGGGTTGGATGGGGAGGGGAAGGGAGAAGATCAACATAGCTCCAGTCACATGGAGCTGGGGCCATATTGTTCCAGCAGCATGCCAGACCATGTGGATCTAGCCAAGAGAGAGAAAGAGAGGCAGTCTGGTCAAAAGTCCAGATGAGAAGTAAAGAAAAAGAGGATTTAAAAAAAATTTTGCTTAAATGCATTTCCTTGGTGGGCTGAACAATGGTGATGCTTGAGACGTGGTTTAGCACCCTGCTCCAGATGATCTCCAATGGATATGCCACAGATACAATTCCCAAAGAGTGACTAAGACAGAACGCATTACCGGGGTTCTAAGTACTTTGTGCTACCTGTTATGTCTTCTTCTGCCCCAAAGACTTGACAAAAAATTCAACATGGCATAGGGAATGGAGGTTGCAAATAGTCAATACAGAATGGAGAATCCCTACACAGTACAGATAGGTTTCAAAGGATTACAGCATTTTTTTTTCTGTTAACTGTTTCACACATAGAATCCTAGTCTCAAGGAAATTAGGAAAGATGCTCTAGGACCGATTATGCTTTAATGATCTTAAATAAAGGAAGAAAAGGGAGGGAAAAAAGAATACACTGTGGAAATAAGGGGAAGGAGTTTGTATCACTCATATATTCAGAGAAAAAAAGAAAGCCATGCAATGTAAAAGATGATATGGAAAGATTAGGTAGACATAATTTTAATGTCATTTTCAGCTGAACATGCAAACTGTCTACAGGGGTTATATTCATGTTCTTTTCTCTCAAACTTGATCCTTTAAATTATGGCTTTAAACTACATTGAAACTGCTACTGTCAAATTACAATTATGTCTTACTTCCCTTAAGCTTTGATCTAACTTTGTCATTCTCCTAGTTAACTGAATAGAATTCCCCTGCTCAAGTTCAAAGATCCAGCTGATGTGGCCTTTTCTATGTTCATAACACTAGACATCACAGCTTTTATTTTAAACTTCACATGTTATCCCCCCACAAATGTCGTAAGAACTTCTGTTAAAGGATATAGGTGGGAAGTTGTCAAATGTATTCTTCATGATAATAAAAATCACAATACCTTCAAGAAGTTAATTATTTTTATACCAGTTTGATATTAAAAATTCGATCAAGCCAGAAATCATGCCTTCTGTATTTTTTAAAAATCTCATTTAGAACACTAGTGTAATACTCTACATGTATAGGTTCTTATAAACATTTATTGAATTGTTGAATATAAGAAATAATCATAATCATAATTATTATTATAACTAGCATTTTTATAGAATTTATTATGTATCTAACACAGATATGGGGGATAGGGGGCTATTATTATTTCTGTTTTATATTTGAATAAATTCAGCTAAGACAAACAATAAGTGACTTTCCCAAGATCACATGGCTAGTGTCTGAGTTCAGATTTTAACCCAAGTTTTCTTGACTCCAGGCCCATGAACTACTCAAAGTCTGATCATAGCAATTCATATCAATTATGAATATAGCCAAAATGATAGAATTATCACTTCTATTGTGCAATTTGTTTGATTATATTATAGGGTTTAAGTCTTAGTCTTTAAGAGAGATTAAAGTTCATATAATATTATCTCTTCAGAATGGAAAGAGGAAACTAGAGCCAAAGAACAATAATCCCCAAGTTTATGCACAGTGCAAATGGGAAAGCCAGACTCTGTATTATAAATTCAGAAATCTTTCCAATGCACCAGTATTTCCAGCAATAAGATAACATATAGAAAAATTGGAAAGAGAGTATGATTTATTAGAAAAAGGATTGATATGGAGTCAGAGAACTTGAGTCCAGGTTCATCTTGCACAATTCACTTTACCTTCCTCATCCTCGTGATCATCATCCTTAAAATTAAAAGTTTGGACAAAGTGATTAAATGATCTCTAAGGCTCTTCATATCTGTAAATCAAATGATCTGATGATTCAAGCAAAGAATATAGTTTCCTATGACATTACTCTCCCATACTTTATTGCATTTGGAGACACTGAGAAAAATGTCTAATTCTTCCATTTCAAATACTGGAAAAATTATAAACTGTGACTATTTGAAAAGTTAATTCCAATCTAAAACAAGCTATTCACAACAGTATATTTTAATAAAAACAAACAACACATATCCCTTTCATGCCACAAAATTCTAGAGATATTGAAATTTGATTTAAAATATAAAACCTGTTTGATGCTGTATTTGTTTTTTTTTTCTTTTGGATGTGTCACTTCATCGGGAACAAATCATGTCTGAGCATGAAATATTCTTTTGTAATATAATAAATGCTAACAATATGCACTTTAAATTAAAATTAAACAAGAATATATGGTAAATTCACCCACCCTGTAAAAATTTAGATGCTATCTACTGTCTTAAGACATGAAGAGCTCTTCTTTAAGAGCAAAGACAATCGATCATTTTGTCAGGTTTTATCAGATTACATCTCCCCAAATGAATTGAACCAATTGGAGCATAATGAGTTATACATTTTCAGGTAAGCTAGCTTTACAAAAAGTATGTTACTTTAATGGAAATCAATGATTGATATGACAACAGAAGATAACATAACTTGTATCTCCTAAGCACTTTCTAATCATCAACCTGTCTGTCAAACTTCTGAAACAGATCAACATCAAAGATTATTATCTTTTTAATGGCAGAGCAGGGACTCCAGAAGACAGAAACATCATTATTATTATACATTCCAAATGTGACTATAGCAAAACAAATATTAATGATTCTTTAGTATATAAAAATTAATTTCCTTTCAAACATGCATTCCCCAAAAGGGAAAGGCAATTTGAGCAAATTTTCTATTATAAAAAAATCTAAATAGACAGATGCTTTGGAAATACAATTAAAAGTGTTTGCTATTTAGCACTTAGGTCATGTTTCAAAACTTTAGGATTTTAAATCATTTTATTTTGATGTTTAGAAAATGAAGGACATTTTCTTCAGCTGCTGCTACTGCTAGTGAACCTTCTAAAACAGTGTCTGTGAGTAATTAGTAATTCCTTATCTTTATCTAATCTTGGTTTTGTCCCATATATCATACATGAATTATGAAACAGAGGCATGAAACTTCCAACCCTCCATCTTCCATGCAAATTTGAGAATGGATGATCCTGAATCTATTTCTGAATCCATAACTGAAGAAGGTGGCTTCCTTACAAAACATTTAGACACTAACCAAGTAAAGAGAACATAAAATAACACTTATGGATATGTAGCACTGGTTTTGTATGATAAAGGAGAAAGGTAGAATTCATTTTCTATTTCTTTCATCACTATTTCATTAACTACAGTCCTCTTTACATGCCTGCTCAGAAATAACTTTTACTAGAATGGTCTGAGTTCTTTTTCAAGGAAACCTAAAGAGAAATCGTCTAGATTTTAAAGGATTTGATTAAAATTTGAAATGACATGTAAAGTATAGTTACTAATGGACCAGTATAACTTAGAGATATTTGATAGTTTATCTGGGATCCATGCTGTTTTACTCATGAACTATATAATGGACACATAACATGATCATCCCAGTTATCTCTTCACAGAAGAAAAGCTCTTACTTGATTTAACATTTGACTCAAAATACACTGAATCCCTATCATCATCATTTAAATAAAAAAGGCAATACTTAATAAAAAAATAAGAGAATTAATTTAAATTTTTATCATGCTTAATCTTTAATACACCAAAATTAATAAAAATTATGAAACAAGAGCAATTATTATTCATATAATGCTATATGTTATATTTAGTTTTGTGATGAATTCTTAATATAATAGAGCTGTTTGTTTTAGGAGATTATAGAGATAGATCAGAATTCCAAATATATTGGGTTTGCAGGCAAGTAAACAGAACTACTTGTGGCACACTGTGAGTTAGCAGGGAAGCAAAGCTAATACATCAGGTAAGAACCATGACCAGTGATGCAGGAGGCAGGACACAAAGAACAGACTCAGAGGTGCTAAAACCATCGATTCTGCTGAGTTCAGAAGTAAAGATGACTCACTTTCTTAGTCTTTTTCATACTTTCTCAAGCCTTTTTCCTAATGTTTGTATCATAAGAGTTTGTTTTACCTGCATATAACATTTGATTTGCAAGTTGTTTTTAAAAAATAAAGTGGTTAATTATTGAGCTGATGAATCAAGTGTTTCCTTCTGCTACTGCTGCTGCTAGGACAGGTAGGTGGTCTAATGGATAGAGCACCGGCCTTGGATTCAGGGGATCAGTAGTTTGAATCTGGCCTTAGACACTTGTTCACTAATTGTATGTCCTTGGGCAAGTCACTTGACCCTGACTTCTTCACATCCAGGTCTGTCTCCAATCACCCTGATTCATATCTGGCCACTGGACCCAGATGCCTCTGGAGGAGAAAGTGAGGCTGGTGACTTAGCACAGCACCTCCCTCCCTCACTCAAATCTAATTCATTGTCATGGCATCACCTCCCTGATGTGATGGGCTTCTTTGAAAATGGAGGACATTTTCTTCAGCTGCTGCTACTACTAGTGATCCTACTAAAGCTATTAATACTATTCCTATTTGGAATTTATATAGTACTTACTATGTGCTTGCCCAGGTTCTGGATAATGAATAATGCTCTGCAGATTTCACAGTCATCAATGGAGTGAAACAAAGCTTTTTGCTTGTATCCATGTTTTTAACATGATATTTTCAGGCAAGTACTCAAACACACCATCAAAGTCAGCTATCGTACTGTTGGCAAATTCTTCAACCAGCAAAGGCTACAAGCCAAGACTTGTAACATGATCTTCTGGTTATAGATGATTGTGCATTAAATGCAGCCTCTGAAGCCGAGATGCAGGAAAGTAACGATCAGTTCTCTGCTGCTTGTGCTAATTTCAGTCTAACAATTAACACAAAGAAAACAGGTGCTCCGTCAGCCAACATCACAACATCCATAGGTGGAGCCATAGGTTCCAGCAAATAGAGAAGTTTTGGAATACTATGGATAAATTCACTTACTTTGGCAGCATCGCTTTCCAGGGATGTATACATTGATAATGAGGTTGACACATGCATTTCTAGAGCTAGTTCAGTTTGGGGGAAGCTCCAAATTAAAGTATACAAGAGAAGATGAACAGAGCCTTTATGCTGACATCATTATTGCTTTCCTGAAACTTGGAGAGTCTATCAGAACCATGCCAGGAAACTGAATTGCTTCTGTTTGAATTGTCTTAGGAATATTCTGAAGATTACCTGGCGGGATATGCTATCAGACACTGAGGTCCTTTCTCAAACTAAACAGTCAAGCATTCAGCCATTACTAGAGAGAGTCCAACCATGATGGACTGGCCACTTTGCTGGAATGCCAACCATATACTTGCCAAAAATAGTCTTTTATGGAGTACTCACACAGAGCCAGTGCTCATATGGAGGTCAGAAGAAGCAATATTGGGAACCCTGAAGGTCTTCTTAAGTACCTTGCAATTAATTGTGCAGCAAGGGAGATACTGGCTCAAGACGCCTAGCATGGTGTGTGCCCTCATCAAGGGAGGTGCTGCACTTTAAGAACAAGGAAGAATTGAAACAGCTCAAAAGAAATATGAAATGTGTAAGTTTAGAGAAAGCACCCCAGGTATTCACATGGATTATTTGTGACCAACCTGTTGTATTGATCTGACCAACCACAGTCAGATACACTGTAACTTCTCTATAACATTGTGATCTTGTTTTGGTCTCCTTCAATAACAAAGGACAAGAACCAAGCAACCAACTATGTACCAAGTACTATGCTAAGTACTTTATAAATATGGTCTTATTTTATCTTCACAAAAAACTTAGGAAGTTAGTGATTTTATTGTCCCCATTTTATAATCAAGGAAACTAAGGCATAAAGCAATTAAGTGATATGTCCAGGGGCATACAGCTAGTAAGTCTTTTAGATTGGGTTTGAACTCAGATTTTCTTGACTCCAGGCCCAAGGCTTTATCTACCATATCAGAAAAAATGCCCAGATTAAAATGAAGAGTGTAGGAGATAGATAGCTTCTTCTGACCTCCATATGAGCACTGGCTCTGTGTGAGTACTCCATAAAAATTATTTTTGGCAAGCCTAGGGTTGGCATTCTAGCAAAGTGGCCAGACCATCATGGTTGGCCTCTCTCTAGTAATGGCTTGAATGCTTGACTGTTTATTTTGAGAAAGGACCTCAGTGTCTGATAGCTTATCCCACCTGGTAATCTTCAGAATATTCCTAAGACAATTCAAACAGAGGCAAGTGGTTAGCTAGTGGTTAAAGTAAACAAAAATAATTGGAAATATACATTTTTATTACTTTTACACAATGAGAAAAATATAGATCTGGATTCCCTACATAAAAAGGGTCCATTTTTGGCAGGGGAAAGACAAGTGAACTGGAGCTAGTATGTGCAATGTCACCACTGGCATGTCCTTCTACCAATGGTTGAAAACAAAACCAATCCATGACCAAAGCATGAAGCCAAGGCAGTTGAGTAAAGGGAAAGTCATAGTTGAGAAAAAGAGTTGGGAAGAGTAGTATTAACCTCATTACAATCATGGCAAGCAAGAGAGAATTAATGTAACTCATTCTCACTAACATAGTAACATCTATCTGATCACTACTATATTGTACTACAAGAGATAGGGTACATGTGTGGAATGCCTCTGATCCTTCTCTCCATGTGGTGATGCTTTAGAAAATGTTTTCATGAGAGTTGGGATATATAGTAGTGTGTAAAAAAAATAAAAATACACTATAACCATATGATGGGGAGTGACTGGCCATGTAATCAGATAGGTGCCTTCAAAAAGATTGAGTCAACTTTAATCTTGTCTTTTTGGATAGTCTCATATCAGTTGGTGATTTTTGTGAAGAGAGACTGACATAAGGAGAAAGACCTTGGAACCAACTATCTATCAAGGTCAAGAAATACTATCATGAAATTAATCAGTCTTTGGTACCTGCAATTTTGTTGTTGTTATTTAGATGTTCTCTGACCTCATTTGAGTTTTTTCTTGGCAAAGATACTTGAGTGGTTTGACATTTCCTTCTCCAGCCATTTTTAAAGAAAAGGAAACTGAGGCAAAAAAGTTAAGTGACTGCCCAGAGTCACACAGGTAAGTGTCTTAGATCAGATTTGAACTAAGGAAGATGAGACTTCCTGACTCCAGACCTGGCACTCTATCCACGCTCCACCTCAGTGCCCTGGCATTTCCACTTACATTTTTTTCCTAATCTAGATGAAGGAAATAGAGGCTTCAACTATGTGGTTTTCAAAATGTTAAAAAGATATTCTAACATCTCAATATTGTAGAAACTGGCATTTCCATTGACACAGCACTAATCCTCAAGGAGCAAAGAGAATCCTTCAGGAATGACCTTTAGAAAACATGCTCCTTTTTTGGTGGCAAAGAATTAGAAATTGAGGAAATGCTCATCAGTTGGGGAATGGCTGAACAAATTGCGGTATTTAAGTAGAAGGGAGGTTATTCTGCTATAGGAAATGATTGGGTAGGATGCTCTCAGAAAAAAACAAACAAAACTAGTAAGACTCATATTAGCTGATGCAAAATGAAATGTACTGTGTGCAAAGAAACAGTAAAAGTGTAATGTGTTTAGCTGTGAATGATTTAGCTATTATCAATAATACAGTGATCCAAAACAACTCAGAAGAACTTATGATGAAAATTGTTATCCAATCCTGGAGAAAGAACTGATGGTTTCTGAATAAAGATTGAAGGATACTTTTTTTTACACTTTATTTTTCTTAGTTTGGGAGAGGGGTTTTTTTTTTTTTTTGGTTTATTTTTCTTTCACAGTGATTATTATAGAAAAGCTTTACATGACTATATATATCAGATTGCTTGCCTTCTCAAGAGGGAGGGGAAGGGGAAAAAGAGAAAATTTGGAGCTCAAAGTGTTAAAAGTGAATAATAAAATGGTTTTTACAAGCATTGAGGGGCAAATAAAATGATAAATATTTTTTTAAGTAAAGAAAAAATGATCCTTGGTAGCTAAGCCAAGGACTCATCTGTAGTCCCACAGACTCACCATGGTGGGTGTTACACAGAAATTCCCTAAGTCATCAGGGAAAATTTTTAAACATTTGTTTTTTCTTTGTCTTCTGAGTCAGAAGATTTGAATTTCAATCTCAGATAATTAGTAGCTGTGTGACTCTGGACAAGTCACTTAACATCTCCCAGATCATTTGTCTTGTTTTCTCCTCTGTGAAATGGGGGATAAGAATAGCACTAAACCTCCTGAGCTTGGTAAGAAGATAAAATGAGATAATAATTATAAAGTACTTAGCAGGTACTACAAAGATGTTATATATTATTATAAAAAAATCCGTGTTGCTAAGTGATAAAATGGGAAGTGAGCAGCTACGTAATTCAGTGACCTGAAGCTACTTCCTGAGTTCAGACAGGGCCTCAGACACTTACTAGCTGTGTGATCCTAGGCAAGTCACTTCACCCAGCTGGCCTCAGTTTTCTCATTTGTAAAATGAGCTGGAGAGGAAATGGCAAACCACTTTAGTATCACTGCCATGAAAAACCCCAAAGGTGATTATGAAGAGATGGATATGACTAAACAACAATGGCAAAATGGAACTGGAATGTCAGTCATCAACATCCAACAGTAATGGAGGCTCAAAAAAATTGAAGTAGAGGAAAAAGGACATTTCAAAACTTCTCAGGATTAACTGAAACCTTGAAAGGTAGATGTAGCATCTGGTAAACAATTGGTTTATCCTTCAGGAAACAAGATACCCCTTCCAGCTTAAGCTCATCATCCCTAATTTCATAACCATGCTATTAACTCAAATCTTGACTGATACCACTTACCTAAGCTTCCTCTCCCTTTGACTGGAAGAATCGAGGATGACAAACTCCTTTGAACACCTTTCTTTATAAAGGGTAGAAACTAGACATTCAGGTTTATTTTGCCCTTCCTATGTTGTCTATCTGATTTCAACTCTAAGGGAAAAAAATTCCCCCTAGTATGCTCACTACCACCCCACTTTTCTGCTTCCTTTTTATGTGGAAGTTTCTTGAGGTCAGTGTTTCTTCTTTTTTATTGTATTCCTAGTGCTTAGCACAGCGCATAGTACACAATAGGCACTGTTTGTTGTTTGGATTGCAAATGTAACCTGCCTAAGATTGTTGCACTCTTTTTATTTGTGTTCTCAGCATTTATCATAGTGACTAGCAAATAATAAACTCTTATTAAATACTTCTTGATATATGTATTTATGTGTATAACCAGTTATGTATATAAGAATTTTAATAGAGACATTTTGGATAATTTCTTATATATTAGTGGTCACTATTCTCTAACACCTTGCTATGTATTTATTTATCCATCTATTTTATATAATTTTGTATTCCCTATATATCTATCATTTATCTATCAATCATCTAATCTATCTAATATAGATGCATCTATATGAATTTTTATCTATATTTATACTAATACAAGCAGAGGTTGTGAATATACTAAAGTACTTAAAGCACAACATTACTATATTACAAAGGTCCTTATGAGTTAAATTGTTCACTAATTTGGTCCAAGAATTAAATGATTTTGGTGTGTGGTTTTTAAGTTGTAAAATTCCTTTGGTAACCCCCAAATTCAATCACAAAAATCAGTTTTTAAAGTCAATATTTTCTAAATAATTAGACCCATTATTTGATTTTTGTTTGCTTTTTGCAAGGTAATGCAGTTAAGTGAATTGCCCAAGGTCACACAACTAGGTAATTATTAAGTGTCTGGGGTAAAATTTGAACTCAGGTCCTTCTGACTTCAGGGCCCGTACTACAACCATTGTCCCACTTAGCTAACTCTAGACCCCAATATTTTATTGAAATATTCATTTTTCCAAAGCAAATCTGCAAATAATTTATACTCTTAGAAATTGGTTTTGGGTGGGGCAGAGCCAAGATGGCGACAAGAAGGGATCGAGTCTTAGGAGCTCTCTGATAAAATTCATCAGCCAAGGACTCTAAACTTTCGAGAGACAGAACCCACAAAGGGACCCAGTGAGGCAGTTCTCCTACTCAAGGTAACCTGGAAAAGAGCAGAAAGGCTCTGCTTCCCGGGGTCAGAGAGGTGGCCCGCCAGAGGGGTGGCCCACCAGAACCAAAGAACCTCAGCCTCCCGGAGGCAGCCCCAGGGCACTGGGGGTCTCAGCTCACAGCAGGAGGGGAGTCTCCTGAGCCGCACCCCGAGGAGCACCGGGCACAAAGTGGGGGAACAGCGGGGGACCTCTGCCAGAGTGAGCACATGGAGCCCAGCCCTCAAGGCACACAGCAAGCAGAATCCTCTTTCCCCAGCCCTGATCCAGGAAACAGAAGCAGGTGGAGCCGGTAAGCAGGAGCCCCCAGGGCATGAGCCCATTGAGCTGAGGGAGGGGAGTGAAGAGAGACTGCAGAGCTTTGTCCTCAGACCCTGAAACAGGACTCTGGGGCTCTAACCACATTGAGATCCTGACCACAGTCTGGGCCCCCGCATAGAACAGCACCCCCCCACATCGCAGAGGGGGGCGCTTATGGTTATTCACAGACCAGGAGGGAGGACAGAGCCTCACACACTGAGACCATTGTGGGAGTGTCCCAAAAGCTCAAGAAACAACCCAGACCAGGCCCAGGCTGGGAACATGAGCAAGCAGAGAAACAAAAAGAAGACTATTGAGAAATATTTTGCAAATGAGCCCAAGAAGGACCAAAATATTCAGTCTGAAGGTGAGGAAGCACAAGCTCCTGCATCTAAAGACTCCAAGAAAAACAGAAATTGGGCTCAGGCTATGATAGAGCTCAAAAAAGACTGAAAATAAAATGAGAGAGTTGGAAGAAAAACTGGGAAAAGAAAGGAGAGAGATGCAGGAAAAACATGAAAATGAAGTCAGCAACTTAGTCAAGGAAATCCAAAAAAATGCTGAAGAAAATAGCATGCTAAAAACCAGCTTAGGTCAAATGGATAGAACAGTTCAAAAAGTTATTGAGGAGAAGAATGCTTTAAAAAGCAAAACTGGCCAGATGGAAAAAGAAATAAGAAAACTCTCTGAGGAGAACAAATCCTTCAGACAAAGAATAGAATTCAGGGAGATTGATGACTTTACCAGAAATCAGGAATCAATACTTCAAAACCAAAAAAATGAAAAATTAGAAGAAAATGTGAAATATCTCATTGAAAAAACAACTGATATGGAAAACAGACTTAGGAAAGATAATTTAAAAATTATTGGAATACCTGAAAGTCATGATCAGGAAAAGAGCCTTGACATCATTTTCAAAGAATTACTACAGGAAAATTGCCCTGATATTCTAGAAGCAGAGGGCAAAATAGAAATGGAGAGAATCCACCGATCCCCCGAGAAAGAGATCCCAAAAAAGCAACCCCTAGGAATATTATAGCCAAGTTCCAGAACTCCCAAGTCAAAGAGAAAATATTACAAGCAGCCAGAAGGACAGAGTTCAAATATCGTGGAACTGCAGTCAGGATCACACAGGACTTAGCAGCAACTACATTGGAAGCTCGTAGGGCTTGGAATACAATATACCGGAAGGCAAGAGACCTTAGAATGCAGCCAAGGATGAACTACCCAGCAAGGCTGAATGTCCTCTTCCAGGGAAAATGATGGACTTTCAATGAACCAGGGGAATTTCAAAGGTTCCTTTTGGAATGGCCAGAGCTGAACAGAAGGTTTGATCTTCAGATACAGGACCCAGGTGAAGCATGGAGATTGGAGGAGAGGGGGAAATATGAGGGACTTAATGAGGATGAACTGCATGTATTCCTGCATAGAAAAATGACACTGATAATACTCATATGAACCTTCTCAGTTAATAGAGCAGGTAGAGATAGCTTTTATAGTTGAAGCACAGGAGAAAGCTGAATTTGAAGATAAAATAAGGTGTAAAAATGGAGTCAATAGAAAAAAAGGGGGAAATATAATGGGAGAAAGAAAAAGGAGAGGGGGAATAGTCCAAGATATTTCACATAAGATATTTTTTTATTACAATGAGCTATTGCAATGATATGGAAGGGGGGGAGGCAAGGAGGAATGAGGGAAACTTTGCTCTCATCAGAGATGGCTAGGAGAGGAAACCACAAATATACTCAATGGGGTATAGGCATCTGGAGTAAGAAGGAGGGGGGAGCAGGGGGAAGGGGTGGGGATGTGAATAAAGGAGGAGAGGATGGACCATGGGGGGAGAGTGGCCAGATATAACCCATTTTCTTTCTTACTTCTTGCAAGGGGCTGGGAATGGAAGGCCTGCCCAGGACCACAGGGCCAGGTGGATTCTGGGCCTAAGGGGTGGTATGGGGGCTCAGGTCTTCTTGGCCCCAGGACCAGGGATCTGTCTGCTGCACCACTCAGCAACCCTACAGCAGAGTCATAGTGAAAGGAGAGAGAAAATAGAGTACATGGTAGTGGAGAAATAAGAAAGGAAGGAGTTGTGATCAGCAATGGCAATGGTGGAAAAATATGGAAATAACTTTTGTGATGGATTTATCATAAAGAATGAGATCCACCCATGACAGAGTTGTTGGTGTTGGAACAAAGACTCAAGCACATTTTTTGTTATGATTATTTGGGGGAAGGTGCAGGGCAAGTGGGGCTGGATGGCCTGCCTGGGGCCACATAGCGGGGTGATCTTTGGGTGTCTGGGGCTGGATTTGGACCCAGGTGCTCCTGGCTCAAGGGCCAATGCCCTGTCTGTCACCCAGCCACCCCTACTATTATTACTATTTTATTTTATTTTGGGTCTTTTTTTTCCTTTCATTTTTTTTGGTTTTTGCAGGGCAGTGGGGATCGGGTGGCTTGCATGTCACATGGCTGGGTGATTGTTGTGTTTACGAGGTTGGATGTGGACTCGGGTACTCATGGCTCCAGGGCTGTTGCTTTGTCCATTGCGCCACCTGGCCATACCTACAATTATTACTATTATTATTTTTTTATTTTAATTTTTTCCTCTCCCCTTTACTTTTTTTGCCCAGACAAGTCTATCTATATTCATGGGGGAGGAGGAGGGGTATTTTGTTTACTTGTAAACAAGAATATTTTATTAATGTAAAAAAAATTTGTACAAAATGAGAATAAAAAATTAATTAAAAAAAGAATCAAAAAACAAAAAGAAATTGGTTTTGGGCAATGAGAGATTAAACTGTCCATGAGACACAGAGGCAGCAGGGATGCATCAGAGACAAATCTTGCCAAGGCCAATTCTATATCCAGTATACACCAGGAGACACCCTGGTATATTTTTTATTATTCTTTTGGTTGTAGCAAATGGCTATGATAATAATAAATGCCATTTATACATTTCTTTAAGATTTGCAAAATTTTTATATATAAGATCTCATAATGCAAAACGACCCTCTGAAAAGGGTGTTATTTTGATGTCCATTTTACAAGTCAGGAAACTGGAGATGGAAAGAGGTTGTGATTTTCCCAGAGTTATGCCATATTTGAACTTAGGTCTCACCCAGGATCATATCTGAAATGTATAAAGGAAAAAAATAGATGGAACTTGTCATATGGCAAGAAGGAAAGGTGATATGCTATTATCTCTGCTGCTATCTCTGGACAAAGCTTACCCTACCCCCTTCTAAGCATTGACTTGATATCTTTGGGTAAATTTATGGGTGTACATAGACAAGAGTCTCAATAAAGATAGGTATGGATGGTGGCAATCTGCATTATCTAGGAAAACTGTAAATCTATTAGATCATATATCCACTTGAATATTTGACTTATAAGGATATGTAGCCATCATTTGTCTTTATTTTATGACATATTTTTGCCAGGCCTTTCAATTTTTCAATAGATCCATTATCTCATCAATGCAGCTAAATATATCCATGCCTTCTAATTCTGCCTAATTCTTGACTTTGTCTTCCCTTTTTATTATTTGTTTGTTTCATAACCCATTTAGGACACCCACATAGATCTGCTTTGTAGAAATATACTCTAGAGAGGATATAGCCAATAGATGGGGGGAGGACATTTTAAATTTCAAGTCAACAAATGGTATTTACCATGCGATAGGCATTGTAATAAGCTCTGGGAATTTAAATACAATCAAAAAGAAAGACACAAGAAATTTGCCCTCATATGGAGGACAACAACATATAAAAGGCAATTTGAAAAAAAAAAAACAGGACAGGGGAAGAAATTATCTCCGAAGGCATGGTGGAGAAATCTGGAGAGGCAGTATTATCAGAGATAAAGGAGTTAAGGAGTAAATATGGCTAACCTAGGTTTTTCTTTAAAATGGAGTTTAAAGGAAGAACTCAACAAACTGAGGAAGGGACATTAAGGGGAGAGAGGTCTTTCAGAATGACAAAAAGCTAGATAGGAATAGTTAAATATAGAGTCCAGAGAAGAGTGCATTCCAGTGGAGCATTTATCTTTTTCACGTGTGTGTATGTGTATGTATATATATATATATATATGTATATATACATATATACATATATATGTATATGTATATGTAGTCATATACAGTTATATAAAACTTACACAGTAATATAAAAGATATATATATATATTATATAATATATATATATATATCTTTTTTATATAACAAGCCATACCTTTTTCCGAATTTATCTTTTGAGCCTCTAACTACATCCAAGTCATTGATGGTAACAGACTAAGGCTGCCCAGCATACATTCATATAAGGCTCTCTGGATTATCTCTAACTTTGATTCTCCTGATTCTTTTGAAATACCTGTGACTTACTTGATGTCAATTTTTTTTATTATTTGTTTCATAACCCCTTTAGGACACCCACATAGATCTGCTTTGCAGAAATATACTTTTTAACTGTTTTCAACAAGATTTTAGAGCAGAACTTAATAACTTCTCTACTTAGTTACTATCTCTTTTCTAGTTCCATTTTCTTTTCTGTTCTCTCTTGGTATTTTTGTTCTTTTTTTCCTTTCCTGTCTCTAATCCCTTTTCAGTGTCTTTGATTTGTCCATCATCTAGTTCCTACCAAATAAACAGGGTATCACCCAAGGCTCTTTCCTGTGTCCCCTTGTCTACTCTCTGTCTGCTTTTTCTCTATGTGGTATCATCAGCTTCCATGGATTCAATAATTATATCTATTCAGATGACTTATACATTGATATGCATAGCTTTAATCACTCTTCTGAGTTCCATTCTTACATTAACTATCTTTGGGACATTTTCTTCTATATATTTTACAGGCATTGCAAATTCTACATGTAAAAGGTGGTGATGTTTGTCCTTCATTCTCAAAAAGGATCATGATATCAGAGAGATGATGCCATGATAAGCATGTGAGTTAGATTTGAATGGGGAGTGCTATACTGAATCACTTGCCTCACTTTCTCCTCTAGAGCTATCTGGGTTCAAAGGCCAGATATGAATCAGGACAAATGGAGCTGGTCTGGGATGTGAGGCAATCAGGGCTAAGTGACTTGCCCAAGGTCACACAGCTAGTAAGTGTTAAGTGTAAGGCTGGCGAAGTCCTGTCCGCCTGACTCCAAGGCCAGTGCTCTATCCACTGAGTCATATAGCTTCACAAAATCACAAAGCTTTTCCTAAAACCCCTGTTCTCCAAACTTCCCCATTTCTGTTATAAGTTTCACCATCAATCCAATTACCAGGCTTAAAGCACTGAAATCATCCTTGAATGTTTCCTTTCCTTCTTCTTTCATCAATTACTAATGTAACTGGGGGAAAGTATTATAAGACTTTATACAGTCAATATGGTATCATACACAAAAATGGGCATCTGCAAACTTCACTACTTATAGAGATCTTCAATTCCTTTGCAGTTTTGCAAAAGATTTTCTTCACAACTGTGGCAAATATCTTTAGTGAATATTTATTTCCATATTTAAGACCTTGTTTGATAGTGAAAATGAACAGATAATTAATCTCATGATTGCATCTACCAAGTAGTAAATGTCTAAGTCTCTTTTTTGAACTCTTCTTCCCTCCAGGATCAGCACAATAACCACTGAGTCATTTAGCTGTCTCATAGCTAGGTTTGGGTCAAGTATCATTCCATTGGTTCTAATTTGGGATGCATATGTTGCCAGTAGGTTCAAAGCCTTGGTACTTTGGTATCAATCCCCTTGAAGCAAACTCAACATTTTCTAGACTATAATGGCACTAAGATCTGATATATGAGATGTCAAAGTCTGAGCACCACAATTGCAAGAGAAAATAATCAAGTCATACCTATGGAACCCAAGGCAAAAAAAAAAAAGTATTTCAAATCTCACTGGGAAAGTGCCTGAATTCTTTATAGAAAAGTCTTTAAGGCCATATTTCACTTTATGAAGTAAACTTCAAGTGAGAATTAACAAACAATAAGCAGGTTCTCATGTTCTCTTTTCTCAGTCATCATATTTTCATCGAGGAAATACTTTCTGAAATGTGAGAGTTTGGCAGTTATTTTTGCATTCTTAATTGTCTTTTTTATTGAATCTATGTATGATTTCCCTCACATTCTTTTGATTATTTGAATGAAGTCTAGGGCAAGTCCTATCTGTTTAAAAAGTCTTTAAGGACTGGTCCAGAGATAATTTTCATGCTTTTTTTGGCTGAGGACTAGTTAAACTCAAGGAAATTCATCTGTAGAAGACTGATCACCAAGGAATGAACTATATTTTGTCAGAGAAGCTCATGAAGAATTAAGGTACAAGGAACTGTCATCTACAGTGTGTTACAGGAGTGTTTAGGTAAATGAAAATGTGGATCTTAAATAATCACAATCTTATATAATCACAAAAATATAATGATTCACAAATTCACATTATCTTTGTCCTCCTAAATTTCCTTGAGCTTCATTCTTCCTGTTTTTCCCCCTTCTGATAATTGAAACTGTATTAGGAAACAATTCATAGCTATCCAAGACAGGACTGATGAGAAAACATACACTGTGAATTTCAGTTTTATTCCATATCCCTTATGAGAGTTTGGCTTCAATACTCACATTTCATTCTCCACAGGAAAAATGTATTTTTCTCCCAATTCCTACAAGTCTCTCATCAAATAATGTAGTTTCTGTCAATCATTTTGTAGTCTAGGGTCCTTACAAAACAGCATGTAAACAACATTTTCATAAATTAAGATTCCCTCCAGTTTAATTACCTTATATATATTTCTTACAAAGTGAATTGGAAAATAGGACTCTTTTCATGTAATCATAGTCAATGTGTTTATTTGAAATCTGTCCAATGTTGGGCTGTACATGGGAATAATGTTTGAAAAAAAATTATAGACAATGGGCCCTATTTTACTTGTGAGTGAAAAACACTTTCTTGGGGAGTACTACTGAATTCAATAAATCTAAAGATAGTTTAGTCAACAGAGACATTTCTAAGTATTATAATTACATAGTGAACATAGCTACAAATATCTTTCTCATAAGGAATATGTTACTATTTACAGATCTTTTTTCATATCCTTTATTGATATTCTTCAATGTTTTTAAACTAAGGAAACTTGATATTCCTAAAATATATTAGTTCAACCATCAATAAATTAAAATAATTTCCTTTCAAACCTATACCTAATATTTCTTAAAATAAAATTATAAAAGTCAAGAATTGTATTAGGTTTTTTTGAACCAAGCACCATGTCAAACTACATTTACAGCTAGCCAACTATCATTTAGGCATGTATGTGGGCTTTTGTTATTTCTTAACATGAAAACTGCACTATGCAAAATGTCAGCAAACATTTATTTCCAACTGGTTTGCTCTGATGGAAAAGACATTTCCAGACAAAATATACATGATTTTTCAAGCAGTAAAGGGTCCCTGTATAAATCATTAAAACAATGAAAAACTGGAAACAAAAGTTCCAAATCTGGAAAATTTTTAACAAATTGTTTTTTACCTTGCAACCTAAGGCCTATATAAAAAAGCACATAGTCTAATTTCTCATTCAAACTTTTATGTTTTCTAATATAAAAGACTAGTTTCATTCTTCTCTCATCCTCAGTTTCTGGACTTCAGAACCTTGCCTTGCTTCTGATGACTCATCTGAAATTTCCTCGGTAACTAGGGATTCATTACCCTGGATCATGCCCAGGGTTTGCTCATCCTGGAATGTTCCTCTATACTGTCAAACTCATGGCCCAAATTAGATCAAAATGTAACTGAGAAATGGTTAACACAGGAAGTAAAAGTATAATACAGATAATGTGAATTTGTGGTTTTCCAAGTTCATATGCCTCTCCAGGATCTATTTGAATTTGTATAAAGCCAAAATCTAATTTCCAGTACGTGATTTCTTTTGCCTTCAGAAAATCACAATTCTCTGCTAATAACCCCATATCTTCCCCCCCAATTATATATGAACATAATTTTTATCATTCATCCTTTTGCAAGCTTTTGAGTTCTACACCCCTCCCTCAGTGAGGGTTCCTTATGGAAATTAACAAATATACATTCACGTTTAACATATTTCCATGTTAGTTATGTTATGAAAGACAAATTAAAATTAAGGGGGGAAAAACAACCATGAAAAAGAAAGAAAAAAACTAAGTATCTTAAAAAGTGAACAAGGTATGCTTTCCTCTGCATTCAGACTTCTTTTTTTTTTCCCTGAATGTGGATGGTATTTTCTGTACAGGCCTTTCAGGATTGTCCTTGATCAACTAAACTGTTGAGAGGAGCTTGTTCCATCATAGTTGATCATCTCACAATGTTGTTATCAAGGTGTGCAATGTTCTCCTGGTTCTGCTCATTTCACTCAGCTTCAGTTCATTTAAGTCTTTTCAGACTTTTCTAAAATCCAGCAGCTCATGATTTCTTACACCAGAGAAGTAATCCATAATATTCATATACCATAACTTGTTCAACCACTCCCAAATTAATGGGCAAACCCTCAGTTTCCAATTCTTTGCCACTAAAAAAAAAAAGAACTTCTAAAAATATTTTTGTACGTACATGTGATCTTTTTCTGAAAAAAAAAAGATCTATTTGGTATATAGACCAAGAAGTGGTATTGCTGAATCAAAGGGTATGCATGGTACCCTAATTCTTTCAATTTATTTTTCTTCTTTTATTGCTACAGCTAACATTTGTAATAAAATATTGAACAGTATCAGTAATAGTGGGCAATCCTATTTCACCCCTGATCTTAATGGGAATGTATCTAGTTTATCCCCATTACAAATAATGCTTATTGATAGTTTTAGATAGATACTGCTTATCATGTTAAGTAAAACTCCATTTATTCCTATGCTCTCTAATGTTTTTAAAAGGAACAGATGCTATATTTGTCAAAACCTTTTTAAGCACTTATTGAGATAATTAAATGATTTATGTTTGTTTTATTGATATGGTTAATTATGCTGATTGCTTTCTAATAATGAACCAACTCTGAAAACCTGGTATAAATTTTACTTGATCATAGTTCAATATCCTAGTGATAAGTTGTTCCAGTCTCTTTGCTAAAATTTTATTTAAATTTTTTGCATCATTATTCATTAGGGAGATTTTTTTTTCATGCTGATGTCATAAAAGGTGTTTGGCAGAATTCCTTCATAAAAGGTGTTTGGCAGAACTCCAACTATTTTTTCAAATAGTTTATATAGAATTGTAAATAATTGTTCTTTAAATGTTTGGTAGCATTTGCTTCTAATTACATCTGGCCTTTGAGTTATTTTCTTAGGGAGTTTATTGATGTCTTATATAATTTCTTTTTTCTGACATGAAGTTTAGTATTTTATTTCATCATCTGTTAATTTGGGCAGTTTATATTTTTGAAAATATTCATCCATTTCACTTACATTGTCAGATTTCCTTGGCATGCAGTTAGGCAAATAATTAGATTGATTTCATCCTCATTGGTGGAAATTCACTCTTTTTCATTTTTAATACTGATAATTTGGTATTCTTTCTTTTTTAAAATCATATTAACCCAAAGTTTATCTATTTTATTGACTTTTCTCAATTTTTTTTCAATTTTTAGTTTAGTTAAGTAGTTTTCTTATTTACAACTTTATTAATTCTTTTTATTTTCAGAATTTCTGTTTTGGTATTTGAGAAAGACAGTTTGTTCTTTTTCTACCTTTTGAGTTGCATGCCCAAATAATTGATCTCTATTTCATTCACATAAGCATTTAGAGATATGAAATTTCCCCTAATAACTGCTTTAGCAGCATTCTACAAGTTTTGGTATGTTGTCTCATCATTGTCATTGTCTTAGATGAAGTTGTTGATTAATTCTAAGATTTCTTGTTTGACCCATCATTCTTTAAAATTAAGTAATGTAGTTGCCAATTAATTTTTAATTTATCTTTCCATGGCTCTATATAACACATCATTTTTATTGCATCATGTTATGGAAAAGGTATATTTAAATTTTTTGTCTTTCTGCATATGACTGTGAGGTTTTTATGTTCAAATACATAGCCAACTTTTGTGTAGGTAGCATGTATCAAAGAGAATAAGATATATTCCTTTGTATCCCCATTCAATTTTCTCCAGAGATCTACGATATCTGACATTTCTAAAATTCTATTCACTTTCTTGACTTCCTTCTTATTTTTTATGAGGCTTTATTTAATCTAAATCTGAGAAAGGGAAGTTGAGGTCCCCTACTGATATAATTTTGCTGTCTATGTTTTCCTAACTTTTCCATTAAGAATTTGGATGCAATACACTTGATGAATATATGTTTAGTACTAATACTACTGCATTACCCATGGTACCTTTTAGAAAGATGTAATTTCTTTTCTTATTTCTTTTAATTAGATCTATTTTTGCTTTTTTCTTTGTCTGAGATCATGATTGCTATCTCTGCATTTTTAACTTTAGCTGAAGCTTAGTATAATCTGTGCCAGGCTTTTTACCTTTATCTTGTTTTCCTCTCTTTATTTCAAATGTGTTTCTTGTAACTACATATTGTAACATTCTGGGTTTTTTTCTTAAATCACTCTGCTATCCATTACCCTTTTTGTGGAAGTTCACATTCCAAATTCCACATTCCACATTTCACGTTTACATTCACAGTTATGATTAAGTCTATATTTCCTTCCATCTTATCTTACCCATTTGTACTTTTTCCCCTCACTTCCCCTTATCCTCCTCACCAGTGTTTTGCTTCTGACTACTAGCTCCTCAATCTGCCTTCCCTTCAATTAGCCCCTTCTCTTTTCCTCTTCCTTTTTCCTTTTGCTTTTTTTTACTTTTACTTTTACCTTTCCCCTCCCTTTTATCAGACCCTTTTTCTTTCTTTTTCCCCTTCCTCTCCTACTTCCCTATAGGGTAGAATAAATTTCCCTCTCCTGTAATAGATCCTGCTTGTCTCACTATGTGGTGTTATCCTCTAATGCCTCTGACTTCTCCAAGTATGCTCCTTCTTTCATGTCTTAAATTGTATATATCTTGCACCAACAACTTCTATAACATATACTCCTTTCAACAGTCCTGATGGAAGTACAATTCTCAAGGATTATAAGAAGCATCTCATCATAATCACTTCATATCCACACACGCTATCTAAATTCACTCCCCTCAACTGTTGCAATGGAAATATATATTTTTAAGAACTATAAGTATCTGGAGCAGCTAGGTAGAAAAGTGGATAAAACACCAGCCCTGGAGTCAGGAGGATCTAAGTTAAAATTTGGACTCAGACACTTAATAATTGCCTAGCTGTGTGATCTTGGACAAGTCACTTAACCCCATTGCCTTAAATAATTTTTTTAAAAAAAGAACTATAAGCATCACATCATCATGATCAATTTATACTCATAATCTCTGTCCAAGTATACTTCTTCCAATTGTCCAAATAGAAATACAAACCTATTGAGTTAAAACAAATCGTCACATCCTGATTAATTTATAGCTAAATACTCTGTCTAATTATACTCCTTTCAATCATTCTAAAAGAAATACAATCCTCAAGAGTTACAAATATTGTCTTCCCCTGTAGGGATGTAAACAGTTTAGTCTTACTGAAAACCTTTCTTTTTAATCTTTGTCTATCTTTTTATGCATCTCTTATGTTTTATATTTGAATGTCAAATTTTCTGTTCAGTTCAGGTCTTTTTATCAAGTAAATTGAGTCCTCTATTTCCCTGAAAGTCTGCCTTTTTTGTCTGGAAAGAATATGCTGAATTTATCAGTTGATTCTTGGTTGTAATCTAAGCTCCTTTCTCTCCAGAAAAATCATAGTATAGGCCCTTTGATCTTATAATGTTGAGGATGATAAAATCTGAATAAATTTGGAATTTCAGGGTGACTAGGTGCAGTGGATAGAGCTCTGGCCCTGGAGGTAGGAGTACCTGAGTTCAAATCCGTCCTCAGACACTTAATAATTACCTGTGTGGCCTTGGGCAAGCCACTTAACCCCATTTGCTTTGCAAAAGAAATAATAATTTCTTCTTCAGCTAAGAATCCTGAAATTTTTCCACAAAATTCTTTTACACAGGTAAAATCTCAGGTTGAGACAAATCCAACAAAAAGGAAATTTATAAACAAATAAGGTAGGATTACTTTGATACATCTCTTCTGCCAATTTCCTTTGCTAAACTAGAACTAGTTGACTACCTCAATTAGGCTTGTCCATCTGCCCTTTATGGCCATTGAAAGGCAGTTATTGTAAATGGTCTACTCATTCTCCACAGGAGTTTATTCCCAGATGGGAAAATGACTGTGACAGCTGAACTGAAATTAGGATCAATGGTCTAGGAGGTGGTGCCTCCCTCAGAACTCATGTGCCTTTGAGATTACTGGTAATAATTGATCATGGGGCTAGTTTGAAATGTAGTCTAATTATTTGTGGGGAATTGGCATTTCCAAGGGTCCTTGGTTCAGGGTCCTGGGTTATCTCCATCAAGGTCTAAGAAAAATCGTAGTCAACATGATGATGATTTGATTTGTTTGGCACATTGCACCAATATATCTTCCTTCAGGATACCCTTCTACTTCAACTAGGCTGAAAAATGTTAATTACCTAAATAATTTATTGAAAAGCTATTTAAATGGCCATCTAACTTCTAATATTCTAGTATTTTTGTTTTAAAGGTTAAAATGTACACTCTGTTTTCTGAAGTAATCCTAGTTATCTAAGTATCATTTTCAAATTAAAAAGAAAGAAAGCTTGTCTTTTTATAGAGTTAATAAAAATTAGTTAAAAATAAATCCAGCCTAATATTTAAAGTTGGGGAGGGGAAGTAGTTGCCACTGTTACTGTTCATTTGTTTCAATTGTGTCCAACTCATCATCATCCTCTTTGGGTTTTCTTGTCAAAGATACTTAATAGTTTGTCATTTCCTTTTCCAGTTCATTATACAGAAGAACAGAGGCAAACAAGATTAAGTGACTTGCCCAGGGTTATATAACAAGTAAAGTCTGAGACAAGATTTGAAATCAGGAAGATGAGTATTGCTTACTTCAGGCTTGCACTCTATCCACTATACCACTTAGATGCCCAAATATACACATACAGATATTTACAAACATATGCATAATTTTAAGTCTGTATTTAATTAAAATAGTTTAAAATTTTAAAACATATGTACTTGTCAAACTAATGTCTATTTATCGTTTAAAAAATCCAAAACAAACCAAAAAACCTAGTTGCTTTTCTTAAAAGATTTAATCCCTTAAATTTTATTTTGGGTGTCATATAGCTATTAAAGATATTTAGAAAAAATATCATCTAAATGAAAATGATAAACTTGATGAATTGGAAATGACAGTTCTATGAGAAAAAATAAAGATAACTGCAATGCACTCTCAAATGTTTGGAAACTTCTATTCAGATGTAATTCCACAAACATCCTTCAGAAAACAATAAAGTTCCCCAGAATCAATGAGTTCCATCAAAACAAGCGAAGTCAATATAGTGTATTCAACTGAGACTAATGAGCTGTTACATGCATATTGCCTTTGTTGATCTTTATTGTGATCAGACAGGAAAAGCTATTATAGTAAAAGTGAATCCATTTTTGTAGTTTGAGCAAAACATATAATTATTCTTTTGATTATGTGAAGGTTAACCCAAATGAAAACTACCATTAACATATAGTATAGTTTCAAGAAGGATTATGATTTGTAAGGCTATAATAATAAACAATAGAGTAGCAGGGAGGAAATGTTAAAATTGTTTTTAACATAACAATTACCCTTAGATTTTTATTTGGGTACATGCTTCTCAAATGGTAGAGCCCATTCATTGCTCCCTCAGTACAGGAAGGAAATATCAAAGTGGGATAGACATCATGGAGTTAGTTGGTGATACAACATAGCTCTCCAATTAGCCAAATCCTGATTATGCTTCAGGGATAAACTCAAGTCCAACTTCCTCTATGAAGTTTTACTTCAGCATTCCATCAAACATTAATTACTTCTATCTTTTAAACCATTAGAGTCTATCCCCCCCCCCAAAAAAAAAAACACACCACTCACACACATCTTAAAGAACCTCAGGGTTACAAGGGATATCATAGTTCTTCTACACAAAAGCAAAAATGGATAGTGATACATCATTTTTAAAGAGAGCTGAGTTGTCATTCTAACTATAATCTAAACTCCTTAATAACAAGAACTATGACTATACTTTGTATAATTCCCAGTATTTTGTAAGTCTATTATATGCAAGTAGCAAGTAATTAACTATAGTTTGTGAGTAGAGAGAGGATGGGAACTCTTAGTGATTTAAAAATACTTTTTTCCCCTTTCTCTTTGCAATTTGTATGTCAGCAGGCAAAGGAAAGTGAGCAGTACCTCATAATATTCATTATATTTTCAACTTCTGTGTCCAATAGGCTCAATCTTAAGAGGAAGGTCCAGGAACTGATACTTCAGATCTCACATACAGTGGGACATGGATGCATTACAAATTGAAGAGAGTTTTCATGGCCAATATTTATTTCAATCATGGCTATGCCCTTACTGGAAGGATCTCTGACTATTTTTGGTGAAAGCTAGCTACTGGTGGAATTTTTATGAATATATATACAATAGCTGGGTTCAGACAGGAATCCTGCTTTGGCAGACATCTCATTGACCTTGTATGTGGTTTCTCAGTTTTGTTGTCCTGAGATGTACTTCTCTCTCTTGCTCAAGCCATCCTCTTCCCCTAGAACAGAATCAAATATATAAGACTGACCATAAGTTGATTGTGTTGGCCTCATCAATTCATGAATATTTCTACTCAGACAAAGAGAAGCTAAGATCTTTATAGGGAGGAACAAATATATCAAAAAAATTTTTGATTCTTAAAATATTGGAGTATTATGGTTTTCCTTGAGTAATTTTTTACTATATAATTAAAAATAGAATTCTTGAAATTACCTTTTTGAACCTTAGAAATATACTTCAAATGAATGTACTTTAAATCAATCTCAATCTATTAGATTAAACATTTTGTGTTTATTGTTCATAGCTGTCTGTTTTCAAATGAGAAACAACTTTCTCATTTAAAAATATCGCTTTTAAAAAAGTCATTTCCCAACTGATAAATGGCCAAAGGATATGCAAAAGCAATTTACAGATGAGGAAATCAAAACAATCCATAGTCATATGAAAAATTGATCTAAATCACTAAATATTAGAGAAATGCAAATCAAAACATCTCTGAAGTACCACCTCACACCTCTCAGACTGGCATATGACCAGAATGGACAATGATCAACGTTGGAAGGGACTTGGGAACTCTGGGACACTAGTACATTGTTGCTGGAGTTGCAAACTCATCCAAGCTTTCTGGAGAGCAATTTGGAATTCTTCCCAAAAGGCAACAAAAATGTGCATACCCTTTGATACAGCAATACCACTACTGGGTCTATACCCTGAAGAGATTATGAAAAAGGGTAAAAACATTACCTGTACATAAATGTTCATAGCAGCTCTGTTTGTGGTGGGAAAGAAATGGAAACTGAGGGAATGTTCATCAATTGGGGAATGACTTAACAAACTGTGGCATATGTATGTGATGGAACACTATTGTTCATTTAGAAACCAGGAGGGATAGGAATTCAGGGAAGCTTGGAAGGATTTGCATGATGCTGAATGATATGAGCAGAACTAGAAGAACATTGTATACCCTAACAGCAATATGGGAGTGAGGATCAATTTTAATGGACTTGCTCATACCAACAGTGCAACAATCAGTGACAATTTCAGGATATCCTCAATGGAGAATGCCATCTGTATTCTGAGAAAGAATTGTGGACTTTGAACAAAGACCAAAGACTATTACCTTTAATTTAAAAAAAAATGTTATCCTATCATAACATTCTGCTATATCTCATATCATATGTTTCTTCCTTAAGGATATGATTTCTCTCTCATCACATTCAACTTAGATCAATGCACATTATGGGAATGATGTAAAGACTAACAAACTGCCTTCAGTGGGGGGTGGGGGGCAGGAAGCAAGATTGGGGGAAAAATTGTAAAACTCAAAATAAATAAAACCTTTCTAAAACTGAAAAAATAAAATAAAATATCTCATTTGAAAGCATTTTTGTTTAATCATCTCCACCTACCTGGAATTTCAATACCTTAGTAAGTACTCAAATAATTATATATAAACACATATGCATGTGAATATATTGTATGATATCACTTAAGACAGAACATAATAAAATTCATTCCATCTAAAACTTTAATTTGTTGGCAAACAGAATTCATGAAGGCATTGAATAAAAATGAATGACCTCATAATTCCCTTCCCACCTCCCAGATCCATAGTCCCAGATTCCATTTTTTTTATTTTTAAGTTTAGAATAGGGGTCATTCATACAGATTTCCCATAAGAATCCATAACAATAAAAATAAACAAAGATATTATTAAAAGAAATTGTAGGTGATGTCGTGATTTGCATATGAATTGATTTAAGTGAGGCAGAGTTGCTCAAAGTCATCAACCTCATTCACTCTTCCAGAGTCATAAAATTCCAGTGCCATGAACTTTATAATTCTTTATTATTATTAAATCAAGGTAAGCAAGCATACAGGTGATAACAACAATGTTTTTTTTTTGCAGAGGACCTTTAGCTGATTGATAGTTGTACAATTATGCAACTATGTAATTATATATTTATATATAATTTATGACATATATAAAATTATATAATTATATTTAATGTAGTCTACTATCTTCCTGTTATTTATTTACTCAGATTTTCATCTGTGATGTTGATAAAGACACAGATACTCAAGGACCAAATCAAAGGACTGTCCCTCCAACTTTATAGCATCATTCCACCAAATCCATTCTTCATCTACTTCATTTACCAAGAAGTATATGATACAAACTAAAATGGCTCATTTGGTATTCACAATAATCCTCTGAGATCAGAAAACATTTTAAAAATTTTATAGGTGAAAAACTCATACTATCAATTTATATGACTTTTGAAGTTCCTTTAACTAGTAACTAATCATGAACTAGTCTCCTAACTCCAAAGCTATTATTTTCAAAATATAACAGATCCAAGGCCAAATATCATTGACAATACTGCTGTTTGTGAAACATTTAACAAATAGAGCTGAAAAGAATAACTAAAATTTTGACTATCTTACTTTATATGTACAAACTGAACTCAACTGATAAACATTTATTAACTGACTACTAGATAACTCAGTGGGTAGAACATGTACCTGGAGGCAGGAAGGCCTGGGTTCAAATCCGACCTCAGACATGTAATAGCTGTGTGACCCTGGGCAGTTTACTTAACCTTGGTTTGCCTTATTCTACCGGAGAAGGAAATGACAAACTACTACAGTATCTTTGCCAAGAAAACCCCATGGACAGTACGGTCCACAAATCACAAGGAGTTGCACAGGACTGAACAAATGATAACAGTGTGCCAAGGATATCAAGAAAGGCAACTGATGGTCCCTTTCTTTTCAAGGAGCTAACAGTCTAGTCAGGAAGACAACATGAGAACAACTATGTACAAATAAACTATATACAGGATAAATAGGAAATGATCATCAAAGAGAAACCTCTAGAATTAAGGCAGATTGAGTGGAAATTTTGTTGAGACTTGAACAAGGAAGCCAGGAAGTTTAGCTGAGAATGGAGAGGATTCCAGAGATTTCCAGAGACTACCCATTGAAAACAGGCAGGAGGTGGAACGTTTCTGTAGAGGGTTAATAAGGAGATGGGTCACCAAATTGCAGATCATAAGGAGGATGGGAGGGATGTAAAGTGTAAGATTTGGAAAGATGGAAGAAGGGCAGGTTATGAAGGGATTTGAATGCCAAACATAGTGTCTTTATTCTTGAAGGTGACATGGAACCATTAATATTGAATTTGGGGTCAGGGTAGAGATGGCATGGTCAGACTTATACTTTAGGAAGGTCACATTGACAACATAGTGGAGAAGGGTCTGGAATAGACAGACAACTTCCTGAAGGTCTCTCAGTGAGTTAGGGAGAAGGGACACAACCAGAATTAAAATCCAGTCTATTGCACTTTCCATCAGACTATACTGTCTCTTAAATACAAAAGAATTAAGCAGCCTAATCAGTATTTCTCTGGGAATTTTCACTAGCACAAAAATAAAAAAAAAGTTAGAAACAAAAACAATAACAGCAATGTCCAACAATCAAAGTAATATCAGCCCTTAGTTTTCTGCCTCATTTAGGATATATTAAATAGAATTTTCAAGCTGTATCATATTGAGCATATGGATGATTGGCTTTGTTTCCCCAAACAGATAAGTTTTCTGATTATAAATAGCCTGAAGCTTTGGAACAAATAATAGCATGCTTTCCAGTGCTTCAGCAACAAAGTTTCACTTCAGTGCCTCCACTTCCACTTGCTTGTCCAAACTATGGGGCTTAGGTTTGCAAAGGAAATATTTTCATTTCCTGAACTATAGCTCAGCCTATCTCTAATTTCAGATACTGATTTAAAGGTATTAAAGTATATGCCCCACATTTGTCTGGGAAACATGGAAGATAATGCTGGCAAAGGCTGCACTAATATTAACAACTCCAGTTCTCCCTTTTAGGCTTTGGAAAATATAATGCCCTAACTTGCTGTTCCATGGAGGAAGAAATCCTTTCACAGCATGAAAGGATTCAAGGGTCTTTAAGGATTCTTTGCATTTCTTCTCAAGATACCTCAAAAAAGCAGAATTCACTTCTAAATAGTGCTTGGGAATTTCTCAGTTTATTGTTTCCTGGCAGGTAGAAGTAAACAAATTTCCTTCTATGTGCTAAGTTTCAGCAGGTAAAGGACCTTTGTCAATTTAGTGCATCTCTGTCAACTAAATGTAGGTGAATGACACCAAAAATGAGTAGTCTCCCACTCCATCACTCTACAGGGCTAGCAAAACCAAAGAGACCTTTTCTTACAACATTTCTCTCCACTAGTTGTAGGGAGAATTGAGCTAAGAATTATCTGTGAAAATTATTTTTTACAGTCACTGTATAGTTGATATTAAGGTAGTACCCAGAGAATTCTCTAGATCAGGTGCTTCAAAGAAGACTGGGGAAAGCAAAGGAAGTCTCAGATGTCTTCAGAGCCTACCAAGAAGGGAAAAAGAGGTTGAAAAGGAGACTTTTCCAGACCTGTTGGGAAAATGTCCATAAAAGTAAATAACACAGATGATATGATAGAACACAAATTAAAATAGTGTGATAATCCTCAAAATTGAGAAGAATATTTAGCCATTGTATTTGTGATCTTTTAATTTTTTCATGTAAGGGAGCATTCATTATAGTAAATAAAAAAATGGGGAAAAAAAAGAAAAATAATGTTACAAGGACAATATTTTTGTCCTTGAGTTAGTCAACTTTCCCTATTCTATAGGTAGCTGAAAACATAGAAAATACAAGGGAGGGGTAGGTAGTGCATTTTATTACCAGTGTAAAAACATGTGCTTTCCTTTTTTGCTTTAAGAAATTACTTTGTATCCCAATACAGAACACATAGGAGGGATTTATACAAGTATGGTAGAATGTACATTAACTGTAGTCAATCGACATGGCAATGGGAGCATTGAAAATCCCACTAACAATAAAATAACATCAGCAATAGTAACAACAACTGAAGTGCATCATAGCACTTTAAGATTCATGAGGAACTTTGCATGTATTAGTTCAAGTCAGTCTCAAAACAATATTGTACTATATAAATGAGGAAACTGAGAGATGACAAGGGACTTGTTCATGGTTCCATCATGAGTTAGTTTAGGAGGAAAATTTTTAGATTCCGGTTTTCCTGACTCCAAACAAGTCCAAAATTGTATCCAGTGTCTTGAGGCATGTGCAACCAATCCTATAGTAATTAGAAACAAATTGGAAACGCATTTTGTTGGTGGTGGGATTTTTGTGGCTCTCAGGATTCTACAGTTGGAAGGGACTTCAGAAAACAGCCAGTTTAGCCTGAATCTAAAGAATTATCTGTACAACATTCCCAATAAGTAGAACATCTACTTGAACGCCTCTAATCAAGGAAATACCATGACCTTGAAAGTTAGTAATTTCCATAACACTGTAGCTCTAAAATTGTTAATATCACTCCTTTCTATGACTTCTTACAGTTTCTATGCAGTTTGTACTTCAGCCCTCTATAGTCAAGAAAAAAAATTCTAATCTGACTTGATCACCTTTCAAATATTTGAAGATAGTTTGATGCCCCTTCTCTGTCTTTAGACAGTCATCATTAGTCAGGCACTGTGATAAATACTAAGATTATGAAAAAAAGGCAAAAAAAATTCTCTGATCTCAATTGGGGAAGATAAGTAAACATGTGCATACAAATCAACTATGTAACACGAAAAATAGGAAATAGTTAAGAGAGAGATGACACTAAAATTAAGAGGATTTGGTAAAATCTTCATATAACAAATAGGTTCTTAGTTCTATTTAGAAGAAGCCAAGAGATAAGGAAGGAGAACATTCCAGGCATGGAGGATAAGCAGAGAAAATGCCCAGTCAAGCAATGAATTCTTGTTCCTGGAACATTAAGGAAGCCAAGGTCATAGAATTGAAGAGAACAGGTCAGGAAATATAGTTAAGAAAACTGGAAGTGAGGAAGGAAGGAAGGAAGGAAGGAAGGAAGGAAGGAAGGAAGGAAGGAAGGAAGGGAGAAGTTACAAAGTGTTTTGAACATCAAATATATGATTTTTTTATTTAATTTTAATGGTAGTGTTGTGGAAATACTAGGCAATCAACAAATAGTTAAATCTAGTGCCTTTCTATTCTGACTTTGTATCCTGAGAAATTATATTATTGTAATATCCCTTGCTATCATTTCTGAGAACAGCCATCCTCCCCATACCAGACCTTGAATTGATAATAGCCATCTGTGTATCCTATATTTTGCCAACTACAAAGGACCCTCTGGAAGGAACCTACAAGGACAGGAAAACAGAGGCAGAAGCCCAACTCCATTACCTAAAATAAGTCTTTTTTACCCCTGAACATACTGAAAAAATCCTTTTATACTATGCCTGCTCTGACCCCTACTCCTTTCCCAACATGGAGGTCATCCCCTGTACCCCTATATAAATCCTAGCTTTTCCCCCTGCTATTTGCTAGGTACAGAGCCAACAGGCAATAACCTTGTACCTGCAAAATATAACTTATCTATCTCTTCTCACTTTGAGTCTTTATGAAATTCTTTCACTGTTTGAACCCTAGTTTACCAAATGAATTACCAATTGCATCATTGGGAAGATACTTAAATTTACTGAGGGGGAGGAGAAGGGAGGGTGATATTATTTAGGTCTGTACTTTAGGAAAATAACTTATGTAATTAAAGAGAAAATGGGTTGAAGTAGGGAGAAACTTGAGGTAGGCCACTCCATTAAAAGTCTATTACAATAGCCAATGCATGAGGCAATGAAGATCTGCACCAGGGTAGTGGCAGTAATAGAGAAGAGAGAGGGTGTGTGTGTGGGGGGGGGGGAGATAGTCAAGAGATATTAAAAAGATGAAAAAAAAACAGACCTTAGCAATAAATTGGATATGGAGAGTAAAATAGAATGAATGATCAAGCAATTACACAGGTTCTACCTGGCAACAGAAAGGAGGGTGGCAACCCAAAAGTAACAGGGGAAGTTTAAAAGTGGGTATGGGATATAATGAATTTAATGTTGAATTTAAGATGGCTACTAGGCATCCATTTCCAAATTCTGAAAGGGCAGTAAGAGATGTAAGACTAGAAGTAAGGAGAGAAATTAGAATAGGTTAGGCAGTAGGGGGTACAAGGATTAGATCACAGGGATTAGATCCAGGAAGACTCATCTTCCTGAGTTGTTGCAGACACTTAATAGTTAATGACTTTCAGTAAATTACTTTAGTCTCTTTGCCTTAGTTTCTTATCTTTAAATGAGCTAGAGAAAAAATGGCAAACCACTCCAGTACCTTTGCCAAGAAATCCCCAATTATGGTCACACAGATTTTGATGACTGTACAACAACAACAATAGTTGATTTGAGAATCATTAGCATAGAGATGATAATTAATTTAATTGGAGCTATTGTTCATCTTTCATTCTCAGAGAATCAATGATATCACAAACTGATGAGATAAGCAAGTGAAATAATTATATGGAGAGAGAGAGTCCAGAAGAGAACGCTGACGGACAAGTACAGTCAGAAGACATGATCTGGAAAAAGATACACCAAAGGAGACTGAAAATATTCAATATAATGCCAAGGAGCAAATCTAAGAGAAAGATAGGGGCATTCTGAAAACCTAGAGGAGAAAATTATCAGTAAGAGGGTGATCAATGGTTGTAAAAAAGTTAACTTGTGAGGAGATGAAATTAGATTAGGCAATTAGATTATTGGTAATTTCAGAGAAAAGTTTCAGTAGAATGATGAGGTTGGAAGCTTTAATAGAGAGTAAAGAAAAGACTGAAAGGAGGGGAAATAAATGATACCTGTTCTTTATTACCTTCTTCAGTTCTAGCCACAAAGCACAGATAAGCTATAAAAAACAATTATGACAGGAATGCAATGACCAAATGAGGTTTTTTTTTGAGAATGGAGACATAGACATATTTCTAGGGAGTAGGGAGAGAACAGTAGACAGATTGAAAAAAGAGTGAAAGAGAGGAGATGGAGAATGTTGGGGGAGAAAAATATGGCATAGGTTCACTTGTGCAGATAGATTAATTTATCTCAATAAGGAGTGGACTACCACTTCATGTGACATGAGTAAAGCAGGAGATGGCAAAAAGTATTTGAGTGATATGAGATGAAGAAACAAGATCTCATGATTAATGGTTTCAATGTTCATCAGTGAAATGCAGAATTTGTAGAAGTATTAAAGGTCTAGTTGCAGTTGTCTAACATTAATTTGTAGTGAATGAAATCAAAATGGTTGTGTAATTTTATGTACCTTTATTCAAGAGAAAGATTATAGGGAATAATACAAGGTTGACACTTGGAAGGGTACAATTGGTGATGTGATAAATGAGTCACAGATTTGAAAAAGGACAGCACAGAAGAGGTTTATCATGAAGTCAAGATAGGAAAAAATAGAGAAAGTGGCTAGTTATGATCAGAAAGAGAATTGAGGGATACAGGAATTAGAGGTCATATTACAAATAAAAATTAAGTTTGGGGAATGGAAGGTAGAGAAAGAGAAAGTCAGTCAATAGATAATTTAAGAACAGGAATTAGAGGTCATATTACAAATAAAAATTAAGTTTGGAGAATGGAAGGTAGAGAAAGAGAAAGTCAGTCAATAGATAATTTAAGAATTCTTGAACATGAAAATGGTTTGAAGGGTGATGGCAAGATCAAAGGTTGACCATCTTTGTGTATGCCTGAAGTGAGGTAGAGAAGCAGGTCAAAGGAAGAGAATAGATTGAGGAACAGTTTCTTAGGTTATTTATGTATATTGAGAACAGGAATTGGAAAGAAAATAAGAATTATGAGTCATGTACTGAATTCATTGAGGAAAGAAAGGAAACATGTACCAGACAACAGCTATTAGGATTCTAATTGGGTTTTTAACTATTAAACATGAACACTAAAGGTGGATAGATTACTGAGAGATGCAAATTTGGAAAGTGGAAGAAGCAATGAGGCATAAGGAGAATTCAAACTCTCCTGCCTTGACCAATGAGGCTGAGGGGAGTGAATGAAAGTGCAGTCGCTATTGAAAAAGGAGGTTGTATTCAAGAATTAGGTTTTCAAGACTACTCTAAGAAAGGAGTGGGAGAGGCAGACTTTGAAAGGAAGGGAAAGAAGGGAATTTTGTTACCATAGACCATGTATTCCAGAGGCCACAGTGGAAGGATTGGGTATCATTTCGTTGAGATTTTAGGGCTGGGATGGGTTGAGGGGCACTGTAATAAAAAACTGAGTGGTAAGGGATGAGGACTGGAGTTTGGATGATGTTGTAGAAGTGTTCAAAAGCACTGCTATATAAAGGTTGTGACCAGATGTTAGTATATTTATCATTAAATGGAAGATACCACCCCTCTTCTTAGAGAAGACTGGAAATAAGATACACAAGATGGAACATGCAGAGTCACATAGGAAACCCTAGGAAACCCCATTTCATTTTTCCTCCTCTCAAAGGCTGGGAGATTCAACAGGAGACATTGCAACCAGAGACAGAATTTAAACTTGTACAAGAGGCAATGATGGTCCTGCTCCCCAGTATTTTCCTCTCCCTCTTCCCTGAGGGTACAGAAGCAGTAGAAGACAGAAGTCTTATCTGATCCTGGAGCATTGTAGTCGTGTTATAGCTCAAGAGGTGGGAGTCAGTCTGGCAGGCAGGCAGGAGGTAGAAGTTTCCTTGCATTGATATGGATGGAAATCATTTTGTCCTCTTGCTGTTTTTATTCAGGAGATACACAAAGTCTGAGATGAAAGTCCTAAGGACAAAACTTCTTCTTCCTCTTCTTCAAATTAAAAAAAACCCATTCCCTTCAGTTGATTTGCCTTTCAGCACCCTTCACCATGCTGATTGTTTATCACTATCCTTTCTATAACATGGCTTCAATGAAATAAACACAATACTTCACACATTGTCTGACTAGGGCAGAGTGCACTGGATGCTATCCTCCTCAACATACTCTCTCTCTGAATAAGTCTTTTTTTAACTTTTGAAAAATTTTTTATTTAAGGCAATGAGGTTAAATGACTTGTCCAAGTTCACATAGTTGGGCAATCATTAAGTGCCTTAGGTCAGATTTGAACTCAGGTTCTCCTGACTCCAGGACCAGTGCTCTATCCACTGTACCACCTAGCTGACCCCCTGAATGAGTCTTGATAGCTGTCAAATAAATAGCACTTTTTAATCCTATTGACCCTGCAGCATCATAAACCCCAGATCTTTTTCAGACCAATTTCTGTCTAACCATTAAACCCATATTTTTCTACTTATTAACTTGATTTTAACTTTTAATTTATTTCTTTAAAATTATATTTTATTAGCATCTATTCCACATTCATATTAATTGACATATTTTGAATCTTCACCTATCCTCCAATTTTTTTAGCTCTTTCTCTCAGCCAAGTACCATCTGCATATTTGTTTAACATGTACTTCTATTCAGGTTATCATAAAAAAGTTAGATACTAGATAGAGCTAAAACAATCATTTAGAGGTACTTACAATATTTCATATCATGTACCAAGAACTCTGGTCTGAATTTTAAAAATATGGTATTAACATTCATGAAGACTATAAGCTTCAGGGGTGAGAATGATGAACTTGAAGGACTGAGCTAAGATTCATGAAACCCAGTTCAAATACCAACCCTGGCACTTATTACCAGTCTGATGGAAGGTAGTACTTAATCTTCTTGAGGAAAAGTTCACTTTACTCAGCTGAAAAAATCTAAGGAACTGACTAGATGTCCTCTATACTCTCTTCTAGCTCAAGACCTATGCCAGAATTTATAGATATCATTTTGGAGACTGAATTATGGGGTATTTTGGAGTAGTTGTTCTTTGCTCATTTGACAAAATAAAATCTGACATTTTGAATTTTCTTCCAGGCTATCAAACTATGCTTTGTTTAACGTATTTCTTACTATTTCTCATTTTCTTTTTTTTATAAGAATTAATTCAGTGAAAAATCAATAATTGCTTAGGGACATGCTTCCAAACACCATAACAAGTAATTGGCATGTTCCATCCTCAACATTAAAAAAAAGTGTTTTCATATTTTCCTTCTTATTCCATGGTTTTCTTTCTTTTCCCATAGTCCTAATTCCTCATAAACAAAATGACTAATGTATAAATATGTTAAACACAAATATACCTATACAACTTTTACCAGACAGTTTCATGCTGGGAGGAGGGTAGTGGGAAGGGAGGGTGGTAGAGAAATGTGTAACTTATAAATATGCAAGTGGATGAATGTTGAAAAACTTTCATAACATGTAACTGGAACAATAAAATAAAATGTCAATCAATAGTGTTTTCAGAAGGAAAAACTTTTTAAGAAGACTTATTCCACATTTAATGGCAGAATAAATTGCCTTTTGAGATTTAACTTAATTTATTTGAAATGAATTAGGACTTGAAAAATATTTTACAAAACCATTAAATTTCTTTCTTAACATTTTGTTACCAAGTTATTCACCTAAATTCATTATTCTGAAAAAAGGAAAGAATGAAAAAGTTAACATTTACTATGTTTTTTTAAGTATCAGGCACTATACTATATGCTAGGAACTAACAAAAATGCAAAGCTAATCTGTTATGAAGGTAACTCTGTAAAGGGGAAAACAACACATAGAAAGGAAAGGTGGCCAGGAAGAGGTATCTTGGTTTGGAAGCTTGTATACTAGAATTTCTTAACTGAAATTCATCCCAAGCTATGTGCCCAATATTGTTTTAGGTTGCTATGAGTTATTTCCTGCCATATTAAGAAGCCACCCAGGGCTCACTCCCCTTTCTTCCTTCCTGTGGGCAAAAAGACCAATAGCAGTACTGCTGTGTATCTTCTCTTAAATCCTCTGGAAGTCATGGTTTTCCAGATCTTGAGAAACAAATGCAACATCTCCACCTCTTCTTTTTCCTCCTTTATTTTTTATTTGCTGTATTTGGGAAAGAAAAAGTTACCTTTTCAATCTAATCACAAAATACCATGGCTTCCTTTAGAAAGATTTGTTTTAATGGTAGTTTATTTGGGGAGGGGCAAGATGTTCTGCACCATATTCTAAACAAGATATTAGATTATCTTTCCTGAAGATACTATAGTTAGAAATTACATAACCATTAGAGTTGTATTGCCTCTCTAATATATATGATATGTGATCAAGAGTTTCATATGGAGAGATGTTGCAAGCAATAAGAATTTAGATAATAGTAATGCCATTTGCTAAGGTTAAAAAAAAACAGTGATTCAGGTATTGCTTTTATACCTCCTCCCTATTAAAGTTAAGAATTTAGAAAGAAAAAAGTAGATGTATGAAGTTAGCAATAGCTTTCAGATGTTTTGATATGACTTACAATAATAAATAATATCAAAATTCATGTGACTGGCTTGAAGAAGTAACTTTCTGTTGTTGGTATCTCTATCATTTAAAAAAAAATTTTTAAAGACTTTAAAAGGGTGTTACCCTTACATCAGTCCTCAGACTTGACATATAGATTTAAATACAGAAGCTATATTGTTTACAAACCTCTGTTACTTCAGGTCTCAGTTCCCTTATCTACCCAAAGACGAGGTTAAACTAAATAGTTTCAAATATCCCTTTCATCTCTAAATTCTCTGGTCTCCTTTAATCCTGCAACATTGACACTACTTTTTAACCAGTTATCAAATTATTATAGGAATGAAAAATGAACTCCTGTATGATGATAGAATTTATCAAGAAACAATATGAAAGCTCAAAGGATATTAATTAATATATAAACATATCTATTTTCTACAAGGTCAGGATAGCCTCAGTGCTATTACAGAAGGTCTAATGATGGTTAGGTTTTTGACTTTGATAACACCAAATAGAATTGAAAGCAGCACTCTTCAGGATGCAAAGGGTCAAACAACTGAACAAATTAAAAAATGTATCCACTAGGAGTTACTAGTCCCGAAGCTATGATTAATAGTGTGGCTTTGACTTAATTAATCATGTACAGATTTCAGGACACGTCTAGTTACTTTTCTGTGAAGCAAAGAGTTTCTATGAAGGACATGAGATCATTAAGCTTGCTTCATCAGGTCAAGTTCAGAGCTGCACTGTAACCAGTTACAGCTCAAAAAAAAAGAAGACTGTGAATAATAGACTCACTTTCCTGAAGCTATGGAAAGCAAAAGGGAAGAAGGCATTAAGAAGGGTATCATGCATAAAAGAGTTATTTGAGATCACACAGAGTGTGGCCCAAGTCATAGATTTTTTTTTTAAACTGCGGTTTCAAAGGCCACTGATTCTTTGAAATTAGGTACCTTTTTCCCCCAAGTCCAAAAAGGTGTTTACTTCCAAGGGAATCTGAGAAAAGTAGGGGTTAGAAGTGCAAATTGGGCCAGACAGCAGGCAAGAACAAAGAACAGGTAAAACAACAAGATGAAGGGAAGAAGTATAGTAAGCGCATTTAAAATGGGAAACGAGCAATTACAAGAGTCCCAGTGGATTTTCTTTTGAAAGAAAAGTATCCTTAAAAGGGGGGGGGGGGAAATAAATGGTGAGAGCAAAGGATGTAACAAAAGTCTCAAATTGGAAAGGAGGAGAATGAATTCAGAAAGAATGGGTCTTTGTCATCTTATCACAGCCAAAATGTTCCTACTTCCTCAAAGATAAATTTCTGGCAAGAAGGAAATTGGCCATTAAAGAATGCCAGAATTGTGTGCATTTCTGAACAAGCCTACACCAAAGCAGAGGCTGGAACATAATGTCATTTCACTATAAAAATGAGTTTTTGTGCCCAAATGTTAGGGTTCCCATAACTGCAAAATATACATGTGCATCAGGTTGTTGGACTGTACAGAAAACTGCATTGCATTTCCTTACAGTGTGTTTTGATTTCTGTCGGAAAGATCTCTTTGCTGTGATTAAAGCTAGATCATTCAAATCTGCTGGCTGGAAGTTGAAAATTTTATCTGCAGAAACTGGAATTAACTTTTTTTTCTTCTAGAACTAGGCATCATGAAGCTGTATGATTTTGACACTTGAATCTTTTTTTTTTCCCTTAACGAGATGAATTTCAAGAAACTTTCCTTTCAGGGAGGAATGTGATGTCATTGGAATGAGCTCAGCTCCTCTTTACTGAGTCTTTATATTCAGAAATATTCAACTAGAGAAAGTCGTTGTGGCTATTATTTCAATTTATATTTAAATTAGTCAAAATGTGGTTGCCATCTTTCCAAATTATTGTTCTCACTAATTTTCATACAATAAGTTTGTAATTAATGTGCCAAAAGTAAATATATTGGGCAAATATCAAAAGGCTGAGTTCAAATCCAACTTCAGACTCTCACTGGGTGTGTGACCCAGGGCAAACAATTTAATTTCAGTCAGCTTCAATTTTTTCAACTATAAAATAGGAATGTGTACTACTACACATAATAGGAGATGATAAGTCCTTAAACAACAGGGATCCTTTGACTAACTCTTCAAGGTATGCTAAAACAGTCCTGATATCAAGAAAAAGAAATCTACTTTTATATAAGGTTTGTCAAAAGGAATATCCTTCATTAATCCTTTTTGTGCCAGTGTTTTACTCAGAACATAGCTACCTTAATAAGGTCAGTACAAGAAAACAAGATAGCTAGATATCAAGTACTTTGTGTGTAGGAATGTTTATGTAGGTCCTCTTGGGGAAATGCAGAAAAGTTGTATCCTATTTCCATAAGTAATTTACATGAAAAGAAAAAAAGAGGGAGAAGATGAGTTCTGCACAGATGCATCTGCTTACTTGGGTGGGTGTTCTCACCCAGAGCGGAAGGCACCAAGTGCCAGAAATACATGTGTACACCTACAGCTTCTCATTTGTAACATAAGTTCAATTTTAATTTGGTTCATGGGTGTGCATTATGGAAAAGACAGACTAGAAATTGGGGATTAGCTATACTATAACAAGTATCTTGCTGTAATTTAAGACTTTTCAGGAAGGCTTGATTCTCCATTCCGAGCACAACTGTTACTGTTTACCAAGATGCATGCAGCATTTTGTAAACAACAACTACTCCCATTAAACAAACTACTTCAGGGACTGTCACCAAAATATTTGCAAATATATAGCAACAGTGAAAGATGTGGTGTCTCTCAATTCATCACTGTCATCCATTTTCTTGAAATGGTCTCAACTTTGAGGTCCATCTGAGGAAAACCACATGTAACATTACTGGAATATAGAGCTCGGCAAAGATAGAATTAATCCCATCATTGTATTTAAAGCAATATGAGAAATTTTTTTCACAGTGCCTAGTCCTGGGTAGACCTTCTGAGGGTCAGAATCCTGAGAAGTGAATACTTACAGAGGTCTGTTTCTCCAGATGATTAACAATTAAAGCTACCTATGTATCAATTTATGGCAACATGGAATAGTGGAAGGAGTATTATTTTTAAAAACAGAGTACCTGGATTAAAATTTTCCTACCTTTCTCAGCTTTGGCAAATATTATAACATCTTAGGAAAGTTTCTCAGAGAAGGAAGTAGAAGGTAGCAGAATTAGACTAGATGACCTCTAAAGTTTCATCTATAAAGTTATAGTTCTACAAAGTTTTTCAATAAATAAAACATAATTGAAGTCTTGAGCTAGATGAAAAGTTTATGACTCATAGTGCTCCATGTCTCTCCCTATCTACTCATTGCTTTCCAAACCAACTTTCCATGGATTTCATTTCACTGCTAATTGAGTGAAGCAAATAATCTGAATTATATACTGATGTAACTTAATCCTTTCATATGAAATATTTCACTTCTAAAAATCTGGGTAGTCTCTCAGATCCAGTTTAGCTGTAGCATTTATCGATTAAAAGTGACATCCAGCTTCTTCTTAACTCTATATGAATCGGTAAAGAATTTTGCTTCTGAATACTGATGTTTATAAAAGAAAATAGTTTTAAGAGGTTCACAAAGGTTCTAGACTTTCTAGACAGTCTTGGTGTTGATCTTTCTTGCTATATACCTAGCTATTATCAAACCAGTTCCTGTAAAGGAGAGAGCTCAAGACATTTTCCCTAACATCAATGATAATATAATTTAGAGAGGAAATAAGATTAATTCAAAATACAAGAACAAAATCTTAGAGTTGGAATGGATCTCAAGAGGCTTTGAAATACAACCTATATATAAGCAAGACTTCAATACAATAAAAACTAGAGACATTTATTATCTACTAAACTCAAACTAGGGTGTGGTTAGGGAAATGAAAGAGTGGGATTTGGGTAGAAAAGAAGTGAAGCAATTGTTAATAGAAAAAAAACAAAACACATCTAAAAATTTTAATCTTAAATATGAATTCTTAAATTCACCAATTTTTGTCATTAATGTTTAGCACAGTCTTAGGTATTAAATAAGACTGTAATAAATGTTTATTGACAGATTCAAGAAAGAACAACAAGCAAATAACCTTATACTTTAAAGGCAAAATAGAGAATATGAAGGGCAACAGAAAACTTAAAATTTAAAAATTCTCAATCGCAAGTCTATTCAAGGATGAGAAGACTAACAAAAGGATGAAAAATGGAAAAGATTCACAAAAAAACCTTTCATTTCAGCAAACTGTTTTATTCATCAAGAAAAGTAGAAATACTACATTTGGACTCTAACCTCACAGTTTTTGAAGTATTTATAGAAGATAAAGAAATAACAATAAAGAGAAAAATAAAGTACATTTAGATATATTGGACTAAATATGCTATAAGGAATTCAATTCTGAGGGCACTGGAGAGCAAACATGTTAACTGAAGTAGCTGAAAATATAAAAAATGTGGGGGGGGGGGTAGGAAGAGTCTCAGACTTCATTAATACCAAATAAAAGGTGAACATAGAAATACTAGTAACTACTGGCCTATATATCTGCTTTCCCTTCTATATATAATCTTTATAGATAAGAATTTTAGGGCAGCTATGTGGTTTAATGGATAAAGTTCACATTTGTCCTTCCTAGTGGTGTATCCTTGGGCAAGAAACTTAGCCGTGTTTGCCTCAGTTTCCTCATCTATAAAATAATCTGGAGAATGAAATGGAAAAGCACTCCAGCAATCTTTGCTAAGGTAACCCCAAGTGGGTTCACAAAAAGTCAGGTAATACTGAAAAACAACTCAATAACAACTACAATAACAAGGTAAAAAATTTACGATATATTCAATGAGGATATTACCGGTAGGGAACAAGAAGACTTTTATAAACAATATTCAAAAATGGATCACCACTTCACCATCTCACACTTGACTGAAAGACATAGTGAGTACAAAATTCCTTTCTGTTTCTTGCTTGTTGGATAAAACGACAACCACAGAATTGTGAATGTATCCAATCTTTCTGGAGAGCAATTTGGAACTAGGCCTAAAGAGCAATAAAAATGTTCATGCCCTTTGACCCAGCAATTCCAATTCTAGGTCTATATCAGAAGAAATTATAGAAAAAGGAAAAAGTCCTACATATTCCAAAATATTCATAGCAACTATTTTTGTAGTGGCAAAGAACTGAAAATTGAGGGGATGCCTATCAATTGGGGAATGGCTAAACAAGGTATTGTACATTAATACTATGGAATACTATTGTTCTATAAGAAACTAGAAATGGTCAGACTCTAGAGAAGCATGGAATGAATTACAGGATCTGATGCTGAACAAGGGGTATAGTATCAAGAGAACAATGTACATCTTCAACAACACTGTCAGATGAACAACCTTGATGGAAACAGTTCAGAGAGCTTGGACAACTGTTTTAGACTGGCTATAGACAATGTTATCCCCATCCAGAGGAAGAAAAATAAAACAAAACACAAAAAAACAATCCTTCAGAATCTGATAAACACTTTATCAAAATATGTATGTACAATGCTAACCTGATTGTTTACTGCTGAGGAGAGGAGAGGAGGGTGGGAAGGGAGGGTGGAAGAAAATTTTATAACTTAATGTATATGTGCATATAGATGAAAATAAATAATTTTTTAAAATGTTTAAATGACAACCACAACAAAAATATTGCCATGTAGGCTCTTTGGTAACAAGTTGTCTCCCATCTATATATCAAGATCATTCAAGATTCCTTAGAAACAATAATAGAAATAACACTGTTAACTGAGCATCTTTCAACATCATTCAAGATTCCTTGGAAACAGTATTGGAAGTAACACTATTAAATGGTCATCTGGTACTAGACATCAATTGATGCTTAAGACAAAGAAATGTACACTAATAAAAAGTGTTTACCCCTGTGATGGAGACAATCCAAGTTAAAAGTCTAGCTTTCAGAAAAATGTCCCATTGATGAAAAGATTTTTCATATTTTCCTGTTTTCCACACAACATCATGTTAATTGTATTAAACTCCCAAGACACTAAAGAGATGCCTGAAAGAAAATTGTAATCTTTCAAAAGAGTTTGCCCTGTCCATTCTATCTTTTTTAAATTGATATTTTATTTTTCCAAATATACGTTATAGAAGATTTTCAACATTCATCTGTATGTCTATGTATATTTTTAAGTTACAAAATTTCCTTCCACTTTCCTTTCCCTCGCCCCTCCCCTCAGAGGTAAATAAGTTAATCTTGTACAAATTGATTTGTGTTAAACATGTTTATAGAGTAGTCATTTTTAGCATGAGAAATTAGGAGTAAGGGAAAGAAATACATGAGATTTTTTTTTAAAAAAAGTGAATGTAGTGTTCAATAGATTTGGAAGGATTTTGTTTTGTTTTGTTTTTCTTCCTCTGGACGGGGAATAGAATTGTGCATAGCCAGTCTAATGTTCGAGCTCTCACAGGTATGAAAAAAATCCTGATGTCGTTAAGGTGTGCATTGTTGTCTTGGTTCTGCTCCATTTGCTCAGCATCAAATCCTGTAATTGATTCCATGATTTTCTTATAGCATAATAATATTCCATAGTATTCATGTACCATAACTCGAGTAGCCATTCCCCAATTGATGGATATCCCCTCAATTTCCAATTTTTTGCGACTAAGAAGAGAGTTGCAATGAATATTTTGGAACACATATGACTTTTCCCATTTTTAAAGATTTTTTCCTAGGTATAGGCCTAGAATTGGAATTGTTGGGTCAAAGGGGATGACTAGTATCTGAACATTGTTCCATACTGTGCTCCAGAATAGTTGGATCCATTAACAACTCCACCAACAATGCATCAATATTCCAATCCTCCCACAACCTCTACAACATTGATCATTTTCCCTTTTTGTCATCTTAGCCAATCTGATAGATGGGAGGTGATACCTCAGAGTTGTTTTAATTTGCATTTCTCTAATCAATAATGATTTGGAGCATTTTTTCATATGATTATATATAGCTTTAATTTCTTGATTTGAAAACTGTCTATTCATATCCTTTGACCGTTTATCAATTGGGGAATGACTTGTAATCTTAAAAATTTGATGCAGCTCTCTATATATTTTAGAAATGAGATCTTTATCAGAACTCCTAGTAGTGAAGATCGTTTCCCATCTTTCTGCTTTCCTTCTAATTTTGGCAGCATTAATTTTATTAGTGTAATAACTTCTTCATTTAGTATGGTATAGTCAATATCATTCATTTTGTGGTTTTTAATATACTCTATTTCTTATTTGGTCATAAATTTATCTCCTTTCCATAGATCTGATAGAATATTTCTTGGTATATTAATTTATCTCTGGTGTCATGTCTATTCATGTCTAAATCTTCTACCCCTTTTGACTTATTTTGGTATAGGATGTGAGATGTGGGTCTATGCCTAGTTTTTGAGTTTTTCCAACAATTTTTGTCAATGAGTTCTTATCCCAGAAACTAATGTCTTTGCATGTGTCAAACAGTAGATTACTGCTTCTTTTGAACCTATTCTAATCCACTGGTCCATTGCTCTATTTCTTTCTTTCTTTTTTGGCTTTTGCATAGCAATGGGATTAAGTGACTTGCCCAAGGTCACACCGCTAGGTAATTATTAAATAATGAGGTCAATTATTAAAAAATGAGGTCAAATTTGAACTCAGATCCTCCTGACTCCAGGACTAGTGCTCTATCAACTTAGCCACCTAGCCACCCCATAATGACTACCACTTCATAGTATAGTTTTATATCTGGTAGGGCTAGGCTATCTTCCTTTACAATTTTTTTCATCAGTTCCCTTGCTATTCTTTTGTTGCTCCAGATGAATTTTGTTACTATATTTTCCAGGTTGGTAAAACAATTATATGGTAGTTTAATTGGTATGACACTGAATAATTAATTTAATTTAAGTGGAATTGTCATTTTTATTATATTAGCTTGACCTAACCATGAGCAATTGACATTTTTCCAATTATTTAGATCTGACTTTATTTAGGTGTGACGTTCTTTATAATTGTTTTTTATATATATATACAGATTTGGGTTTGTCTTGGGAGGTAGTTTCCCAAGTATTTAATGTTATTTACAGTTACTTTAAATGGAATTTATCTTTCTATCACTTGTTCTTGTTCATATATAGAAATGCTGATGATTTATATGGGTTTATTTTATGTCAAGCTTCTTTGCTGAATTTGCCCATTGTTTCAAGGAGTTTTTTAGATGATTTCCTCAGGTTCTCTTAGTATACCATCATATCATCTGCAAAGAGTGAAAACTTTGCTTCCTCGTTGCCAATTCTGATTCCTTCAACTTCTTTTTCTTCCCTTATTGCTGAAGCTAACATTTCTAATATTATATTGAATAGTAACAGTGTTAATGAGCATCCTTGTTTCACCCCTGATATTACTGGAAATGCTCTGTTTATCCACATTACATAAAATATTTTTTGATGTTTTAGATAGGTACTATTTATTATTTGAAGGAAAATTCCATTTATTCCTAAACTTTTTAGTGTTTTTAATAGGAATTGTATTTTATCAAAAGCTTTTCCAGCATCTATTGAAAAAATCATATGATTCTTGTTGGCATTGCTACTGATGTGTTCAATTATATTGTCTTCTTAATATTGAACCATCTCTACATACCTGGTATAAATCCTACCTGATCATGGCATATTATCCTAGAAATAACTTGTAATCTCATTGCTAAAATTTTATCTAAGATTTTGCATCAATGTTCAGAGAGATAGGTCTATAATTTTCTTTGTCTTGTTTCTTTCTGGTTTAAGTAACAAAACCATATTGGAGTTATAAAAAAAAATTGGCAGAACTCCTTCTTCTACTATTTTTAATATAATTTATGTAGAATAGGAATTAATTTTCCTTAAATATTTGGTAGAATTCACTTGTATATCCATCTGGACCTGGAGACTTTTTCTTAGGGAGTTTATTGATTGTTTCTTAAATTTTTTTTTCTGAAATTGGGTTGAGTATGCTATTTCCTCTTCTGTTAATCTGGGCAGTTTGTATTTTTGCAAATATTCGTACATTTCATTCAAATTTATTGACATACGATTTGGCAAAGTAGCTCCAAATTATATCTTTAATTACTTCACTTTTTTCATTTTTGATACTGGTAATTTGGTTGTCTTATTTTTTAAAATCAGATTAATCAAAATTTTATCTATTTTTATTGGCTTTTTCATAAAACCAACTCTTAGTTTTATTTATTAGATCAATGGTTTTCTTTCTTTAAATTTTATTAATCTTTCCCTTGATTATCAGAATTTCTAATTTGATATTTAATTGGGGATGTTTAATTTGTTCTTTTTTCTAGCTTTTTTAGTTGCATACCCAATTCATTCATCTCTTCTTTCTCTATTTTATTCATATAATCATTTAGAAATATGAAACTTCCCTTCAAAACTTCCTTGGGGCCATTGCATAAATTTCGGTATGATGTCTCATTATTATCATTTTCTTGGATATAGCTATTGATTACTTCTATGATGTGTTGTTTTATCTACTCATTTTTTTTAACTATTTAGTTTCCAATTAGTTTTTGGTTCCTCTTTCCATGACCCTTTATTACATGTAATTTTATTGCATCATGATCTGAAAAAGTATGCATTTATTATTTCTACCTTTCTGTACATAATTGTAAGGTTTGTATACCCTAGTATATAGTCAATTTTTTGTATAGGTGCCATGCACCACTGAGAAAAAAAGTCTATTCTTTTCTACCCCCATTAAGTTTTCTCCAAAGGTCTATCATATCTAAATTTTCTAGGATTTCATTCACTTTCTTAACTTCATTCTTATTTATTTTGTGCTTAGATTTATCTAATTCTGAGAGAGGGTGGTTGGGGTGCCCCATTATTAATGTTCTGCTGCCAGTGTCTCCTTGTAATTCATTCAGTTTTTCCTCTAAGAATTTGGATGCTGTGCCACTATGTGTATGTGTGTTTAGTAATGCTATAGCTTCATTTCCAATGGTGCCTTTTAAGATGTAGTTTCCTTCCTTATCCCTTTTAATGAGATCTATTTTTGCTTTAACTTTATCAGGATAGCTAACTGTTATTTTTTTTACTTCAACTGAAGAATAATATATTTTGCTCTATTCTTTTACCTTTACCCTACATATATTTCTCTCTTGAAATGTGTTTCTTATAAACAACAAATTGTAGGATTCTGGTTTTCAATCCATTCTGCTATCCGCTTCGGTTTTATGGGACAATTCATCCCATTCACTTTTACAATTAAGATTACTAATTCTGTAATTCCCTTGATACTATTTTTTCCCATTTATATTTTCTCTTTGCTTTCCTCATTCCTCCTCACTACCCCTTTCCCCTTTAACTTTTCTTTTTAAAATTTAATTTTCAGCTTATTTTCACTTATACCTTCACCTTCCTTTTCTCAGTTCCTTCTTCCCTTATCTTTCTCTCCCCCCCCCCAACCTCCCCATTCCCTGTAGCATAGGATAGATTTTTAAACCCAAGTGTGAATGTGTTTTATTCCTTCTCTAGGCTAAATCCAATAAATAGAATTTACTCATGGTTCACACCCTCCCTTCTTTCCCTCTAAAATTATAAACCTTTGTGCCTCTTCACCTAGTGTTATTTATTTCTCAAGTACTATTAATCAGGTTTCATCAATTACAGCTTGATTAATTGATAGCTTCATAAGCTCAAAATGTTATCAAAGTACCATCACAAATTATTGTGATTATTGATTAATTGCTTGATTAATAAGCAGCATTGCCTCAAATTCACTAAGTACTCTCCCCTTCTATCTAATTAGAAGTATACTTTTCAAAAATCTCGAATTACATCAAATTATAATCATATTTTATCTTACCCCCTTTTTAATACCCTCCAAAGAAACACAATCCTCATGAGCCAAAGAGTCATCTAAAGCCAAATCATTTCATAAATTATCTATACCCCTCCCTCCAAGCATATTTTCTCCCACACATTACCCCCCTCCCCACCCAGGGCACTTACCCTTTGCTAAGTAAACTATAGATTAAGTCCAAACCTGACTTAATTAACTATGAGAATCTCAAAGAGCTCTGAGTACTAGGAAGGTCTCACTTAAGAACTTTATAATTGATTGTACATTATGGGAGACATTGACTCAGGACTGCCAAGGTTATGATGACCTCATCAGAAAAAGTGCTAAACTTTGTGAGTACAGTAGAATTAGAGTAGGTTAAAGGGAACTGAGACATTTAAGTTTAGAGTTAACACCCTTGCTTTTCACCGGGGTGTTTTTTTTTCTCAAACACAGTGATGTCATCTTGGACCTCTTCAATGTAGAGACAAGATCCAACCATACCCATATCCTCTAAGACCAGTCTTTTCAATTATATTTGACTCTTTAATTATCCTAAGAGAAGTACTATTCCCAAGAGTTATATCTTCCCTTTTAGGGATGTATACAATTTGACAATCTTAACTAACATTTGTTTTGTTTTGTTTATTCCTTCCCCTTTTCATTTACCATTTTATGCATCTCTAGGGTCATGTATTTGACAATTGAATTCTCTGTTCAGTTCTGGTCTTCTTGTCAGGAAATTTTGAAAGTCCTCCATTTCATTGAACATCCATCTTTTCACTTGACAGCATATGCTGAATTTTGCAGGATAGTAAATTCTTGGTTGTAATCCCAGGTCCTTTGCCTGGCCTGTCCTTTCTCATAGGAAAGATCAAAATAGATGAAGAATGGTCTATTGTCCAGATTTCAAATTATACTGAAAATGGACACAAAAGAGATATTACCCAAAAGTTTGCCATCTGCAACAGAGAGTACAAATGGATATTGAGCTTGGCCCAGATGGAAGCAAATTAGCTGGATTGGTTTTAGAAAACTAAATAGTACTTTTACTAACTCCAAGCTTCCCAATGAAGCAAAGGCTCATCTCTTCAATGCAGACATTTTTTTTAGGGTTTTTGTTTTTGGTAAGGCAATGGAGTTAAGTGACTTGCCCAAGGCCACACAGCTAGGTAATTAAATGTCTGAGGCTGGATTTGAACTCAGGGCTGGTGCTCTATCCACTATGCCACCTAGCTGCCCCTAAATGCAGATATTTTTACTATCACGCAAAGTTTTATAAAAAGGGATGCGATAGGTGTCACCAGGTTGCAACATATAGTTAATGGAGGAACTAATACAGCAGTGATAATAATAATTACTAATACTTATACAGAACTTTTAGGTTGGCAAATACTTTTACATATGGCATCATTTCAACCTCAGAACAATCCTAGTTAAGAAAGAGCTATTATTATAACATTTTCAGATATGAAAATTAAGAATGAGATTCTACCACTATATATCACCTAGGTGCCTAAAGAGAACAGGAGAAAATGCCAAAAATGAAATGCATGAAGAAAAGTTAATATAGGCTAGTCACAAACTGAGAAAGAGGACAATAGTAACATAGTCGGCATGCTTCATTAGTGAACTCATAATATTGGGAGAAATGAGGAAGTCCTCAATCATAATAAGTGGACTCTTCTGTGGAAAAATTTCAAGAGGATATGGGTAAGATTTAAAAATAAAGACAGAATGCATTTTATCAAGCTTCTTTTATGAGATAAACATGACCTTGATACCTTCACCAAAGAGAGACAGAGCAGGGAAAAAGAAGCATATACTAATTCTACTAGCAAATTATGATCCCAAAATTTTAAATGAAATTCTTGTGAAAGAAGTAATATAGTCAGAAAATCTGTCAGTATGTTCAAATTGGATTAGTACCAAAAATGTAAAAATTGCTCAACATTTAGAAAATAATTAGAATAATTAATCAAATAAGCAGCAAAAATAACCCTAAACCATATCATTAATTCCATAAATTCAGAAAAAGGAAAAGCTTGTTAAAAAAGACCAAACATTAGGAATCCTAAAAATATATAATAGTGGATAAATGATTTTTAAAAAATATATTGCAAATAAAAAGGGGCATTATAGGGGCGGCTAGGTGGCATTATAGGGGTGGCTAGGTGGTATAGTGGATAAAGCACTGGCCTTGGAGTCAGGAGTACCTAGGTTCAAATCCGGTCTCAGACACTTAATAATTACCTAGCTGTGTGACCTTGGGCAAGCCACTTAACTCCATTTGCCTTGCAAAAACCTAAAAAGGGGGGGGGGCATTATGAACAAAGAAAAAATACCAATTTTTTTTCCAGTGTAAATAAGGGTAAAGCAAAGTTGCGTCCATCTCCAATATTATTTGATATAGTTCTACAAATTCTCCCAATAAAAATAAAACAAGAACACAAAATTAAAGGTTTAAATATTGGCCAAGGGAACAAAATAGTCCCTATTTGCAAAACAAAAGAGTGAGCGAATATGAGTTGAGATGATCATTGTTTCTCTAATTTGGAATATAAAATAAATCCATAAAAAATTCAATTTCTCCACATATCTAACAGAGACTAAGAAGTAATGGATTAGGAGTGATTCATTCAAACTACCTATAAGCACATAAGGTGTCTGGGAAATTTCTACAACATGTATATAGTTTATACAGTTACAATATTTTCTTTACAAAATGAAAAGGTCAAATAGCTGAAGAAATATTCCTATTCTTGAATAGAACTCTTTTTTTAAAAAAAGGTGATATTACACCAAAATTAATTTAAAAATAATAACTAAAATGATAATACAATATTGAGGAGATATTCTATAGAACTATAAAAATGAATAAAAATTAATGGAGGAAAAATGTTTAAAATATCAAGGGAAATCATAACAAAAATATGAATAAAGAAGAATTTTCAATTCCTACTGTGAAAATATTGTGAAGCAGGAGTCATAAAATGGATTTATATATGTTAGAAAAAAAAGCTAATCTGCCAAATAAATCAAATAAATAAGAAACAGAAGCAAGTTAAATAGCAGTTGTGTTTTTGTTAAACCTAAGAATATAAAGGAAACACTTTTTTGAGGGGGAAAAAATAAGCACCAGTTAAATTGGAAAGTAGCCAGATAAATTACGTTTATTTCAATATGTTACATGATATGGCACAACAGCCAAAAAACAGATACATGACCAAAATATAAAAGGTCACACTATTCTAAAAAAATAATCAGAGAAGGATGTTAGGAGACATCTTTCAGAACTATGGCTAAGGGAAAAATGACCTGTTAGATCTATGTATATATGATAAGTTCATGACAAAATAAATGATAGAGAGAATCACAAAAAATAAAATGAATAATTTTTATTATATATAATTTTTATACATATTTCTGCACAAACAAATCCAATAGAGCTAAGATGAAAGGGGAAACAATTAATGGAAGGTAAAAAATTTTTATAGGAAGTTTCTTTAATAAATATTTCATTTACTTTATATATAAGGAAATGGAAGAATAAAAGCTACTCTCTATTTGTTAAAATGAACAAAAAAAATTCCTAAGGAAAAAAATGCAACCTAATTCTTAAAAAACTCTCCAAATCACTACTTAGTAGAGCAATGCAAATTAGAGCAATTATGAAAACATACCACACACACACATATATCAGATATTTAAAAATGAGAAAATGGAAAAATAACAAAAGTCAGAGAAGCTGGGGGAAAGCAGATATATCAATGCCCAGTTGGTATACTTATAAATGACCATTCTGAAAAGTAATTTGTAATTGTTCAGAAAAGTTACTAAATAGTACAAGTGTCCTTTGACTCAGTTATACCACTATTCCCAAAAGAAATCAAAGAAAGAAGAAAGGGTCATATTTGTACAGAAATATTTACAGTAGTTCTTTAAGTTATAGCAAAAAAATGAAATTGAAAACACCAACAATTAAGGGATAACCGAATTATTTGTTGTACATGAATATGATAGAACATTATTGTTCTGTAAGAAATGAGGAAGAGGGTGAGTTCAAAAAAGACAAGGAAAGTCATGTGACCTGATGTAAAGTAAAAAAGAACAATTTATACTATAACATCCATATTATTCCAGAGGATTGGTGATGAAACACATGCTCCTTCTCTGACAAAGAGATGACAGCTTTAGGATGCAAAATAAGAAATATATATTTTCGAAAATAAACAATGAGAAAGTTTGCTTGTTTATCACATTTTCCCGAAGAAATTATTTTAATCATTTTCTTAAACAATCAGTGGAACTATAGAAAAGAGAAAATATCTATATAATTTAAAAAATAAAACTTTAATATTAAAAAGCTGGAAAGCACTTTGAAAAAAGGGTAAGGTTACTGTAACTATGTTTGCATTGCCTGGGGTCATTGTCCTTTGATTAAAGTCCCAGTAGTAGAGTCACAGGGAACTCCACCAGAAAGCTCCATTTAAGTTGACATTGAGCTTGTCTTTCTTTTTGTCTTAACCTTTTCATATGATCTGGAAGGAAGTTTATATAGCTTCTTGTCATGAAAACTGGAATTATTTCATTTTGCTTTAAACTTTTTGTTAAAAGTCATAGGTTTGCAGTGGTAATTTTTTCTACCTTTCTTATTTTTTGCACTGTCAGACTATTTTTCAAAGAAAGAAATTGAAGAAGATTCTATTCACTCCCAGTATTTCTTTTTTTCTTTGCTTACTTAGAGGCTTATTCTGTCTCCAAAATTAACCAGCAAAGTGTGTAGCAGTGGCTTTATGAGAATACTTAAGAAAATTTTATTAGATAAGAAAAATGACCTATGAAATAGAAAGGGTCTAAATGGAGTGACAAAAGGGAATAATCAAAAAAGTACAAGGAAATCAATGGCTTTTAGAATACAAAAAGTCTAGAAAAGTTCTACTTTGAGGGAACAAAAGTTATAAATCTCTATTTTATCTCATTTTCCCATTCCATCCCTTCCCAAGATAAAGCAATCAAACTTACCTCCCATTTCATCCTCCAGTAATAATCTTTTCTCTTTAAAATTTCACTCCTTAGATCCTGTTAAACTTTTTTCTTTTTTTTTTGTAAAAAGTATATTGTTTTGTGCTTTAAATGTTTTTAAATACTCCCATTCTTCAAATTATTGCTCATAATTTTTTCTTCACTAAAAGAAATAAAATAAAAACCAAAAACAAGTAAACAACTACCTAAGGGCAGGTTTTTGGAGGGAAGTGAGGAAGAAAAAAGGAGAAAATATCTGGAAACACTAGATCCATAAAATAGGAAAAGGGGTTTCCCAGTAAAACATGAGACTCTACAAAGGGAAGGCTGAGAACACCAAATTTGAAAGTATTAATATGGAAAAATGATAGACATCTAGGATATTAATCAATAGATCTTAGTTTAATGTCAGTTTTGTCATTTACTCGCTTTGTAATCTTGAGAATACTGTGGAGTCCTTGGGCAAGTCATTTAACCCTGATTGCCTTGCATGCAGGGCCATCTCTAGTCATCCTGATTCTTATCTGACTGCTGGACTCAGATAGTTCTGGAGGAGAAAGTGCTAAAACTTAGCACAGAACTCCCTCATTCAAATCTAATTCATTGCTTGTCATGGCATCACCTCCCTGATGTTCCAGTCCTCTTTGAGAATGAAGGACCTTGATTTAATTCAACAAATATTTGTAAAGGATATACTGAATGCTAGGTACAAAACACTGTTGGGCATAAGTGACCTATTTAACTTCATATGTCCATATTCCCCCATCTTAAGAAAATGAGGGTATGAAATAGATTGATCTATCAAATTTTTCATTTTGTGAGGTCATCTCATGATAATATGTGTTGAATATGGACATTTATTAAGCACTCTCTATGTCTAATTCACTAGGCTAAATTCTAGAGAAGCCCCTTTTGAGCATAAATCTCACAAATTTGGAACCACTGACCTAGGTCACCCATGTTTGTTTGCTTATTTTTACTCTGCTTGAATATTCTATTTCTATTCTGTTTTACTTGGGCTATCCAGTTTGCCTAACACTAACTTTGGTTAACCTACCTGATGGTTGAGAAAAATAACATTTTTAGTTTCCTACGATTATTCACTTTCATTACCTAAAACTGTGATTTAAACAAATGATTTAAAAATTTTAAACTATGGTTAAAATATGAGCAAAATAATTTTAAGACTTATCACTGACAAAACAACTGCATTCCATTTGTTGTATGTCTAGCTCATCTAAAAAATAAAGCTTAATTAAATTTGATCAGCAATTAAGTTGCAATTGTGTTCTTATAGGATAGTTAGCTAAATTCAGAATTGTTGATTTTTAAAAAGAGACTACTGAGTATTCATTAAACCTCAACATACATTCTTTTTTCTGTTTTGATTTTAAATAAATAGATCTGCATTTGACAGTTCGAAATATGCTAGCTCAGCATTTCTGTGTTTAGAAGATGAAATGGTCTACTGCTTCTTAGAATGTGTGACTCACCATCTTGAGTATTAAAATGATGAAGGATCCTTTTATTGGCAATTAAGTAGGAAGAGCCACATGACTCAATGGATATTTATAAAAGGGAGTGATTTGGTACTTGGTGCTATTTTCTTGGGCTATTATGAAATACATAAAGCTCACAGGAAGGTTATGGGGAGAACTATTCCAGCAGAAATAGTTGAGTACATAGCAGCAAAGGTTTATGTCTTAGCTAGTTGAGTTTGAGTCTGTTGTTTCTTCTGTGTGTTTCTTTGATGGATTTTTAAACATAAACATTGAGATAAAGGTGTGCAGGTGTATCCATGTGAGTTATATTCTCTCAAAAGGAGGATATTTAATACACACAGATCACAAAGCATTTTATATATTTCCAAATATACACTGTCACATTTCATTTCATTTCTATGTACCTCATAGCACATATCTTCTGGAAAGGCAAAGGTTTGGGTTCAACATTTTATTGATGATCAGCTGCTGTAAAGGACAATGGGATATTCATCAGGGTCTCCCTTTTTTGTCTACATCTAATAGTATTAGAACCTTTGTCCTTTGGAAATCATACGGTTGCCTATGTCCCTGAACACATCCATCTTAAGGCTGATGATTATGTCACTTAAAGGAAGGCAATGAAATATAAACAGAAGAAGCAGCTCAAAATTTATGTCCAGGCTTACCTAGGAAGAAAATGTGTTTTTGTTCCCATGTACTTAATAAATAGTTCACTATATCTGATAGGATGGGGTAAAGAACCACCCTAATAATTTCATCTAATAGGAGAGCTACTTGCACCAGAAAGAAACCAAAGAATAACAGCTTGAAGGGTAGAGATATTCTCTTGTTGAATTATACTAAAATTACAGATGAGTAAAATAGCCTCAAATACAATTATCCTCTTGCATCTTCATAAGAAAGCTATTCTCCGACAGCCTGACTGATAGAAAATTTCTGTGCTTTAAAATCTATTATGAAGAAGCAAAAAGGTATTAGATGAATTGTATAAAGGTAATTTAAAATTTTGACTTCCAAAAGTTTCATGAAATTTGTTTCTGAGCATATATATATATTACCAACTAAGTCTATGTCCAGGGATATGTATGTAAGTATAGAAGTGTACACATGCACATATATTTCTATGTATACATTTTATGGATATATACAATGTGTATTCATACAAATATGCACACATATATATTTTTATACATACCTTTATATTTCACAGCAATATCAAAACATTTAACATTCTTTAATTGACATTTAACAATTTAATGTCAATATAGAAAATTTCATTTCACCTCTAATACAAGATTGTTCCCCTAATTCCTCCTGACCTTAATCATTTATGTAGAAAGACTTTAGAAGCAATCTAACAAGGCCACTGGAGGCATCATTTTTCTTCTTCAGTGACAGAATCAATCAATCAATAAACCAACAAATGAATGGATAAATGAAATTTCTCCCAAGGCCCAAATACCTAAAATTTTAGATTTAGAATTTTCTTCCATTGAATTAAGGCCTTCCATGGGTGGGAGGGGGGTGGTTAATAATAAACTAATATATTAGGTTATCAATCATTAACAGCTAAGAAGGATTTGATTATCTGTTGATTTCCAGAGTGACCTCTAGCTGAAATAAAATGAATGAATAATTGACATGTTTACCCTAAATCAGGAAGAGAAGTATTTGACATATTTGTTCTTGCCTAGATAGGTTAAGTTTATAGGAAAGCAAAAGTTACACCAGGTTCCCTTATTCTGAGTGAATGCAAAGTTTCATTGAGCACTATTCTAAATCATGACTTTTCAATGAAACAATGCTCTACATTTACAAGGCCCTACTGTTTAATAGACTGTGGTCAATGAGTTCTGTTCACATAATGAACACAGCAGTCAGGGCTATTTTTAACAGCTGCCAACCTCGGACATTCTGGGTCAGTTCTGCTTCATCCCCTCCAAACATCTGGGTCTTGAGGCAACACAAATTTGAGAAGAGCTTGTCTGATGCCTCCGCCCCTCCTCCTGTTCGTTCTGTATCAGTAACTGGTACTTGACCTAATCTAACAACCACAATCCCAAAGTCCTACCTTGATTACCACAGCCAAAGCAGTACATCTCTCTGAAGTGTCAAGTGACCCTATCCTTCTTAGCTGTTAATGGTTGATAGCCTAATATGTTCCTCTTATTAGCTTATTAACACCCCCCCACCCCCCATGGAAGGCCTTAATTCAATGGAAGAAAATTCTAAAAATAAAATTTTAGGTATTTGGGCCTTGGGAGAAATTTCATTTATCCATTCATTTGTTGGTTTATTGATTGATTGATTCTGTCACTGAAGAAGAAAAATGTGGTCTTGTAGATGGTTTCTAAATTCTTTCCACATAAATGATTAAGGTCAGGAGGAATTAGGGGAACAATCTTGCATTAGAGGTGAAATGAATTTTTCTATACTGATATTAAATTGTTAAATATAAATTAAAGAATGTTAGATCTTTTGATACTGCTTTCTTTCCTTAGAAGAGAACAGTAATCTAGAAACCATCATGGAGAAATTTCCATTAAATACTGTCAGACTTAAATTAGGTTCCCTAACCCACTTTTAGTTTTTTCTGGCATTTTTGTGCATCACCACAGAATGATGAGAAATAAAACTGCTTGGACCCCTCAAAAAGCAAACAAGAAAAATAAAATATTGAACCTTGGCATTTGTAACACCACACATGATCCTGTTACTTAGTTTCTAAAGATATGGTTTTCTCATAACAATTGCTAATGGTCCTCTAAGGTCTCACAGATATGAATCACAATGCCTTCACCACCCTGAAGATGATGAAGGTTTCTAGACAGGATCTGGAACTCAAAACTGAATATTCAGACAAGTCAGAAGAAGATTTAAACTGGTGTCAGAAGGTTCTCTGTCTCAAGGACGGGGGAAGAAATTCTATGCAAACTAAGCTATAAGGCAAATGAGATTCTTAGAGAAGATGAGTCTAGATTTTCTGAAAAATTACTCAGTCTTTGTCAAAGAACAATAACACATAAATTTTCTCATTTAAAGGCACCCACATATTTGATTTAACCTGTTATTAAATAATAGGAAGTATATGACATGATATATAACAATGAAGCCTGACAATACATGGAAGATCACCTTATCCTTACCTTTATCCATTTCAAATGAATCATTTGACAATTTATGGTGGAAACCAAAAGTAACTTGGAATCTCTAGTGGCATTGATATCCTAAGTTGAAAACTGAAAAGGAAGGCTTTTAAGTGAAACTTTAGGTTGAAGAAAATGTCTACACAAAACTATACAACGAAATATAATGGAAGATACTAGGTATGGTGGGGCAATTTGGTGGCACAGTGGATAGAATACCAGGCCAAAGTAAGGATATCTTCCTGAGTTCAAATCTAATCTCAAATACTTACCAGCTGTGTGATCCTGGGCAACCCACCTAACTCTGTTTTCCTCATTTTCCAATCTTTGAAATAATCTGGAGAAGGAAATGGCAAACTATTTCACTATCTTTGCTAAGAAAACCCTAAATGGAACAAAGAATCAGACACAACTGAAAAATGCCTGAACAACAAAATAAGTAGGATACAAAAAGAAAAAAAAATATTTTAAAGCAAAGACATTATTATCATCATTATTATTATTATTATTATTATTATTATTTATTTTATTGTTATTATTGCTAAAGGAAAGAAATAAGAAACAATGCTAAAGAATTTCAGTATCAATTTGGATGGGACTTTGGAAATTATCAGATTTAATCATTAATGCAATTTTATTCCCTACAGTCTCCCTGACAAATGATCATACAAAACTCATCTGAAGTGAAAGGAAGAAATTCCCTCCTCTGGTAATCTATTCTAGGGTTTTTTAATCTTAATCTAGGATGAAATCTTTGTTGTTTTTGATATCTACCTATTCTTAACTTTGTTAAGATAGATATCATGTCTTCCCTTCACCCCAACTCAAATCATCTCTTCCTCAGACTAAATAACCTCAGTTCATTGGATGTGACCTTATAGTGAGGTACCTGGTCCCCTTATGAATAGATACCATTCTCTGGACACCTACCAATGTCCTTCCTAAAATGATGTTAGTCCCAATGAAGTCAGATGGGGATAGGATACAGCGGAATTCCTTTTGCCTTGTTTTGGACATTATAATTCATAATGTAATCTAACTTTCTTGGCTATGGCATGCTATTAATTCATTTTGAACATTCAGTGCACATAAATCTTTTCTTATTGTTTGTGTCCTATATCTTTTACTTGTAAAGTCAATTCTTTGAATTGCAGGGTAGGACCTTCTATTTATTACTATAAAATTTCATCTTATTATGTGATTTTGAATACAGGAAATTAAAAATCATCCATACAAACAGAACAAATCTAAGTGGAACAAAGAAGGAAATGGGAAAGACCTTTGTATCAAATATCTGTAATTGGGGTGTGATATTGAAGTTATATTGGCAAGAGAGATAAGAGACAGAACAAGCTGCAGATGCTGATGGAGATGGGAATGGAAAAAGAAATGTTGATAGAAATATAGAGAAAAGTCATTCAATAGTGATGAGGTCAAAATATATGAAATACAATTCTCAGAGCAGAATTGCAAATTATTAAGACAACAAATAAAATGTTTATAAACTGTATTTTATCTGAAGCTTAAAAGAAGTAAATTCTGGTTTTGGTGAGAAGTGGTTTTTGTCAGGCATTAATTTAAAAAAAAGGAAACAAATTGATCAATTTTATTTTGTGTTTGTGAACATATGTCACATTACTCTTAGGTCCTGAAGTGCTTTTACCTATTACCTACAGCCATCTTGCTTGTATTCAGGCTTTGGAGAATTGATTGCTATTATCATTACTGATCCAAAGAGAATGTAAAGCTGGTTAATATATGAAATGAAAACAAAGTATCATCCAAGTTGAAAAAAATGTGGGAGAATGTTCCAAATCATTGATGAGAAAAATAAATCACAGCAACTCTAAAGCTAAATCCAGTAATTTGGAAACATTGTATATAAAAAAAAAGATGTTAGTGCTAATAAGGCAATAGACAGACAGGTACACTAATACACTGTCGGTAGAGCTGTGAATTGTTCTAACCAATTTTAAAAACAATTTATAATTTTGAAAATAAAATGACAAAAATGTCCATAACTGTTGACTATCATTTTCCCCACAAGGCATATAATACAAACATATTGTTGACAACAACAGCTTTAAAGGTTCTATATAACCAAAATATTTATAGAATCACTTTTGTGATGACAAAAAATAATAATTGGAAACAAACTGACACCCACTTATTCAAAATAAAGTTCTTTATAACCTGGTCCAAACCAATTTTTCCATTCTTATTGTATATTAGTTTTCCTCTTTGGTCGAGTAACACTGTATTCATCTGTATTTTTTACTTTCTCATCTCAGGGCCTTTGCACTGATCGGCGTTTGTCTAGAATGCACTCCATCCTTACATTTGCCTCATAGAATTGCCCCCTTCTTTGCCCTGAAATGCAGCTAAAATGCCATCTTCTACATAAAGCTTTTCTTGATCCTTCTAAATGGTAGTGACCACCCTCTCAATTTTTCTAGTGTTAATCTATTTTGAATATATGTATTTTTATTTACCTTAACATCATGCTGAATGTGCTTATATCTTCCCCCCATTATATCATGATCTCTGTGGGAGTAAATTTAGTTTTTTTCCTAAATACTCTGTGCTTCTTTCTTTAGATCCCAATACAATACAGCAAACAATAGATTTTTTTTTGCAAGGCAATGGGGTTAAGTGACTTGCCCAAGGCCACACAGCTAGGTAATTATTAAGGGTCTGAGGCTGGATTTGAGCTCAGATCCTCCTGAATCCAGGGTCAGTGCTCTATCCACTGTAACACTTAGTTGCCCCAAAAGTAGATATTTAATTTAAAAATGTTTTATTGAATTGTAAGAGATAATGAATGTGATGAAACTTGGCTTCTTCTAGCAACACAGGACATGAATTGATAGAAATGATAGACATATTAGAAAAACATGAATATAAAAAGTTTCCTCTTTATCTTTGAATAAATAGTGGACTATGAGTACAGAACTATCAATTTGTTTATCAATATATTAATTTACTTGACTTTTTTCTTTTCCTTTGCTTTTGTTTTAAAAGATGGCTCACTGGGACAGGAAGAAAGCAGGATATATTGGGCATTGTAGATAAAAATATTTTAATAAAATATTTAATAAAAGAAAATAAAATATTTAATAAAAAGAAAAGATATACTTTTTATTTGCAGTTTACATTTGAACTTTCAGTCCAGTAAACTAAAAAAAGGAAAGGTCATTAACATTTATGAAACACCTTCTATGTTAAAGATAGTGGGCTAAATAAACATTTAAGATGTAAAGAAATTTTTTTTAAATTCCTTCAATGAAATTATATTTTATTAGAATTATACCATATGTAAACAAATAATTACAAAAACAATCATTTGTAGAGGGAAAAAAGAGAACTCTGTTAGATAAGGAACCTGGACAGGATTAGCTTCCATTCATGAAGGGGACATCCTGAAACTACAGTTTCAGTTGTAGAATATCAGGAATACCTGTTAGTTGGACACTCTGCCTCCACTCAAATCTTTTATGACTTCCCTACATCTATTATAAATATCACAAACTTATTAGAATTATGTAAAGAAAAACTGAAAATTCAGCAAAAAAGTGCATACATTTTTAGGTATTGTCAGCAAAAAGTATAAGAAGAAGTGTGCTTGTGATAATGAAAAACTAACATTCTTTTAGTAATAGATCATTTATTAGTAATGTGTTTATAAGAGTTTGTTATTATAAGAGATAACACTTTTTCCAATCTAAATTTTCTTCAAAGAAAAGCTCCCCAAAGAGAAAATCGTGATAATTTCAACAAAGAAAATTTTGAAAGGAATGCAGGTAATTACCAAAAGAAGTAATAGATATGACTTGTGAAGTAATAATATGTATTTGTGTGTGTGTGTATATATATATATATATATATATATATATATATATATATATATATATATATATGTATTTCCCATGGAGGGAAGTATGACTTGAATCTCTAATTCTGTGAGTACCATTTATTATAATCCTTTATGAAAAGAAAAGAAACTTGTGCAGATAGAGATACCATCATATCAATATAATTGCAATATAACTTTCATTCCATTTGTTTATGAGAAATGATTATAAAGTATAATTATAAACTAATAGCTTACTTTAAGAGTCAAGACTTGGATTCAGGTCCCATTTCTGTGTGCCTCTGGACAGATAACCACTCAGTCCATTAGGCAATTCTCCAAGACTAAAAGTGAAGAAAAGGTTATCTTCACTGATAGCACAAATTCCTGACTGAGAGTTCCCTTCACTGATAAAAAAAAAAAGAAAGATAGAGGGAAGGAAGGATTTAAAGAAAGAGGAAAGGGAAGGGATGGGGAAGGAAGGAGGAAGAAAGAAAGTCATAGAATTCTTGAACATCTGTAAAACCAACATCTTCATTATACAGTTTAGGAAACTGAGATGAAGCAGCTTTGCCTGAGGTCACATAATAAAGTAGCATCACAAGTAGGATCCTGTTTCCCAGTTCAGTATTTTATGTTACCCCAGGCCACAGAAATAATGAAATTGATTTTTAAACAAATAAATCAGAATTTTCACAACTATGGGAATGTTGTAACTTCAAATTTGTCACCCCAAGGGGCATGACACGTACCAATAAAGTTGCTACTGGTCAAAATAATTTTAGAACTCTTCTTGGAATTACCTTTTGTAACCCCTGATCTATTATCCAACTTTCATTACATCCCCTAATTTTCAACCACCTCCTCATTTTGGCCAGTACTAGGCTTTTCCCTACTTAAAAATCTCTGGCAGCCTGCTCCAGTAATAATCTTTATTCCACTCATTCCTAATTTAAACTAAAGGGAAGAACAGGGATTCTCCTGGGTCCTCAATGTATTTCCAGAATATATCACCATTGCCCAATAATACTTCCTCTTTCAAGATCCACTTGTTGCATACCAACATCCTTTCAACTTCATCATCATCTACCAGCTTCATAGTGGTGTCAATGAGATTAATGCCTAGCTCATAGTCTTCTCCATACTGGTCCCTGCTATTATCCTTGATGACTTTATTGGCTTCTTCTAGCAATCCCTTCCCTTAATTCTTTATATTCTTCTACTCCAAAATTATTCTCTTCCACACCAATCTATCTATATAACAATGTGACCATAATTTACTTCTCGTCATCAATGGGAATTACACCACACCTAAGGTAGTATATATTCTGACACATTAACCTCACTCTTGGCCCTTATGCTATGTAAACCCTTAACCCACTGCTGTCATCCTAGTTTCTCAACTCCACTTTGTATTCAAGGATTTATATATTTATATATATATTTTATATATATATATATATATTTATATATCCACTCCTGATATTTTAGTTGTCACTTCCCTGGCAACTACTCTGGAATCTTACTATCCTAAAAGTTTCATTATTTTCTACCTTTAAATCCTCATCTCTAGGTGACATTCATCATCTTCACTTGTTCTCTAGAGCTAAAGAAAAATATTTAAAAATCAAATTTACTTCACCATCCATAAATCCATGGTATAAAACCTCATCTGGCTTGAGATTCTACTCTGCAAGCCTAGGATTTACCTAAAGAAACCCCATCATCTCTTTCCCTAGGACATTTTCCCCAAAACTATTCTTCTTTCACTAATCATCACCTCTACCCCACAATAAGAGATATGTTTGCTTCCTACTTCACTCAGAAAACTGAGGCAGAGCCAGTCAGCTTCGTTTAAGCCCATGACTAAGAAGGAAAAATAGTTACACATTCAAAGAAACAACTATAGTGTCTGGTGAATACAAAACTGTAGCCCTTGAGGATCAAAGAGATATTTCAATTTTTGTGTTCATCTTTATCCATAGTAGAAAAGTCATGAATGTAATATTCAAAGGTTCCTGGAATCCATTTATAAAGAGTTTAAATTCAAAGACCCTTTGTCTTTCCAAGTAAAAAAACAGTATAGATGACAATATGGAGAAGCCACTCAAGCAGCTATGGTCCTAGCAGAGTGACTGCTGACTGTACCTCCTTTGTATTCTTCTGCAAAGAAAATTTGAACAGTTGGTTATCATAAAGTAGGTATATGTCTTCTCTGTTCTCTGTAAGTGTATAATACACGACAATGAAGAGATTTGAATTCTCAGTCTCCTGGTCTGGAATGAGGTGACTTATCCATTAGGCCACACATAAAATTTTATTACTTGGAGTTCATCAGTATTGTATGTCAACTTCATGATGGCATGCATGCCTGGATTCTGTATAGTGATGATACTCTTGAGATTTCCAGGTTACTAATGGAGTGAAACAAGGTTGTGTCCTTGCTCCCATGCTTTTTAGCATGATGTTTCCAACCAGGTTATCAAACACCTTCACAGAGGATGAACATGGCCTCAAGGTCAGCTACTGCACTGATGGCAAATTCTTCTACTTGAAAAGGCTACAAGCCAAGACCAAAGTAGAGAGAATGTTGGTACACTATCTTCCATTTCTACTCAAATGCAGCCTTTGAAGCTGAGATGCAAAAAAGTATGAATTGATTCTTAGCAGCTTGTGCTAATTTTGGTCTAACAACACTAAAAAAACACAGTGCTCCATGAGCCAGCACCACACCATACATATGTTACCATCGATTACAACAAAATGACTACTGTGGACAAGTTTTGAGTACTGTGGACAAGTTTATTTACCTTGGCACTGTCCTTTCCAAGGAGGTACACATTGACAATGAAGTTGACATACACATTGCCAAAGCTAACTCAGTATTTGGGAGATTCTGAAAGAAAGTGTGGGAGAGTAGAGATATTAGACTGACTACCAGACTGAAGGTCTACAGAGCCATTGTGCTGACTTTAGTGCTGTATGTCTGTCTACCAGTGCTATGTCAGGAAACTTAATCTCTTCCACCTAAATTGTCTTAGGAGAATCCTGAAGATCACCTGGCAGGAGAAGGTACCAGACACTGAGTCCTTTCTGGAGCTAAACTGCCTAGCATTCCAACATTACTACAGAGAATGTGCAACTACAATGGGCTGGACATGATGTTATGGAGAACTCACACAGGGCAAGCATTCACAAAGGGGGTCAAAAGAAGTGACACCAGGACACCCTGAATATCTCTCTTAAGAACTTTAGAATTGATTGTACAGCATGGAAGACACTGTCACAGGACTATTCAGCGCGCCCTCATCAGTGAGGAGAACTGCATTCTATGATGACGGCAGAATTGAAAAAGCTCAAAGGAAGCATGATATACATGAATTTAGAGTAACTACCTCAAAGTGTTCACATGGACTATTTGTGCCTGACCTGTGGTAGAACATTCTGAGTTCATATTGGTCTGATCAGCCATAGTCAGACCTATAACTTGTAATCATAGTGATATCACTTTGTTCTTCTTTGATGATGAACAAGATATAATCAACCAATCTTTGTATGAATTATATTAATAGTAATAATTGCAATAATAATAGATTATATAGCAACTTAAGATAACAAAGCATTTTATATCTTATCTCAGTTTAACCTCACAACAATTCTGTAAGGCAGGTACTTATATATCCATTTTACAGATGAGAAAACTGAAGCTGAAAGAAATTTAGTGACTTGCCCACAATCACCCAGCTACTAAGTGTATAAGGTCTGATTTTAATTCAAGTCTTCTCCAGGATGTCACTCTCACATCTTAATGGAGGAGAAGTGATATAAATAATGATTTACATGTGCTAAATATACTGAGAAGATGAAGATAATCTGAAAGGGAAAGACATTGGCAACTAGGGGTGGGAGAGAATTGGGGAAATCCTCCATTTATATTTTAGCATATATTTAAATACTTTTTTAAAATTCAGTTCAATGATCATTGGTTATTATTATTTTTAAAGGGTTACTATACCTCATAACTCCTTAAATTTGCTTATTGCTTTTTTTTAAACACTCTAGAACAAGGGGTTTAAGCATATCTTGTTACAGATTTAGGGATCTCTTCTCTGTCCTGTTATAATATCCCAGAATTGAGTGGACATAACTCAACAAATTATATCACTAGGATAGAAGGTTTGTTCTCTTCTTCCCCCCCCCACTCTCCCCTTTCCCTATTGTTATTGAACTCTTTATACTTTCGGAAGGGCTGAATTTGCCCAAAAATGTATTCTATACTGAAAGTTGCAATTTAACTTCTAAATGGAAAATATGAAACAAATAAAATTTTTAGTTGAGAGGAGATTAAAAATGAATAAGAGATGGGTTGGGGCTATACTATTCAGGTGATTTGGAACAATATAGAAACATGCAGTTGTTTTGAACTGTCTGGAATCATTTTAACACCATGTGAAGAAGGCATAAAACCAATGGTTTATGACCCTTGCTGCACTTTGATTTTATAGAGGAGCTGGGTAAAAAAGAATGATTCAATCTTGTCTGATTTAGAATTGAATTCAATAGTAGAGGGGACCACAAATAGCCTCTAGGCTTGTGTATGAAGCTGTTAGGAAGGCAGAGAGTATAGTTGTAATGGCAGACTGAAATGATCTACATATCTCCAGGAACTCTTTGTGCCAAAACCAAAGAAACATATTCTTGACTTGCTTACTATCTTGCTGATAATTTCACTTTCAGAAAGTAGAAGAGATAAAGGGTACAGCTGTCTGAAGAAGACAGAATATGTCTGAGTTTCTTGTCTCTGTCACGTTATACCAAGCAGTAGACTTACTAGTTTACAAATTTCATCTTTCCAATTAGATTGTTAACCTTCTGCACATAGGAACTTAACTTTTTTTTTTCTTTTCCTCTTTAATCATCAGTATCATGCCTTAAACATAATAGGTCCTTTTTAAATTTGAAATTTTTAAATTAAATTAAATTGAATATGAAAAATTGGATTAAATCAGAATGATTAATGAGGTAAATATTATCAAAACTTGGGAAGAAGTGAATCTACTGAAGATAACAAGGAAGTAACCATAGTTTTTTTTTTGAGAATTGATTTGAGTTCAGGGAAAAAGTAGTGAGGCAATCTTGAGGTTTAAGATTTTAGGGAATATAGAGATCTTAACTTTAGGCATGTTTCTCAGAACTGATAATTTTTTATATGTACCAAAATATCCAAAAGAGCACTGATTAAATGCTCACTGGGTCCAGACATTATACTAAAGATAAGATAAAAAAAATATGACAAGTTTTCTTTGTTCTTATAAAGCTCAAAATTTAATGAAGGATACACTGTAAATAATTATGTAAATACAAGCTTTGAACAGGGGGAAAGGAGGTGACTTCAGATATAAGGCACTAGCAGTGGGGATGGAGAGCTTTAAAAGGAGGGCAAAAGAAGTACTTGTAGAAAATAGGAAGCCAGGGAATCTAGGAAGCCAAGATGAGAAGGGTGATTATTTTAGGCATGAGGCATAGCCAGGGAAAAGAAATGGAGATGGTAGCAATAGTCTAGGTATAACGTAATAAAAGCCTGAAGAAGGGTGGTAACAGTTTCAGAGCAGAGAAGGGAATTGATATCTGTTGGGTGGGATGCGGGGTGGGGGAGTGAGAGAAGAAAAAAAGAAATTTACATGATATCTTTATCATAAATTTAAAAGGAATAAATAGCAAGTTGCACATAATAGATTTAAAATTTCTTGTGCAATAATCTTTTTATTATACTATATTATGGAAATACTTGTTTTATTCCATAAATTAAAAATAAAATAAACTTTTTCTTAAGGTTGTAAGACTGGATGACAAGAGGATAGTGGTTCTTTGGATAGTAAAAGAAGATCAGGTAAGGGGATTTGGGTAGAAGAATAAGGAATTTGGAATTTTTTTCCTTTGAATTGTCTTTGGGATATCTAGTTTCAGGAGTTGAAGAGGCATTTGGAGATTCCAACCTGAAGATTAAGAAAGAGGTTAGAATTGGAAAAATAGATATAAAGTCATTTGCTTAGCAATGATAGTTGAATCCTTTGAAATTCATGGCATAATCAGAAAAACAGTAGAAAGGGAAGGAAAGGAAAAAAGTCCAATTATGAACCTTAGAAGAAACTGGGAGAGACTAACCTGGAGGAAAGTATGGTAAGGAAAATGAGGAGTGGTTACACTATGAGAAGGAAAACCAGAAAGAGGTAAGAAAGCATGGGGAACTCATCTAAACAGGATTTTTAAAAGTTATATAAATATGGATTTTTTTTACCTATTTAAGTAACAAGATGCAGTTGAAATAGATTTCATATTGTTGAAAAGTCTAGTTTTTGTGGAGTAGAATTGCCAATATGGCAATCTTTGGTGCTGATGAGCATTATTTCAGAACCAAATTTTCAAGCATTCAGTAAATGCACTTGGATTTAATTTAGACTGTTTTGTAATGAACACATTGAAGTCAGGGAAGCTCCCTATTACCATTTTCTTATTTGCTTTGTATATCAATCTCCTGTGAATTTTTTTTAACTATAATGACAGTCTGAAGATTGTTATTCTTTAAAGAGAAATTCAAAGTAAAATATGAGTAGAAGATTTCTGCCCAATTTCCCAGCTGACTATTATTATTATCACTTAGAACCTAATAAAACTATTTCTCTTTGATCTTCTTCTGGAAAAGAAATACAGCTCATTTAAAACTTGAAAAGGAAATACACAAGCTAACTGAAGAAAAGAAAACCTTAAAAATTAAATTTGGACAAATGGAAACTAATGACTCTAAGATTCCATCAAACAAAACTAAAAGCCTGAAAAAAAAGAAGATGTAAAATACTGTTTAGGAAAAATAAAAGACCTGAACACTAGATGAAAGAGAGAGCATTTCTGGAGTATTAGTCCACCTGAAAGCCTCAATCAAAAAAAAAAAGGGATTGTGGAAAATATCTTTCATGATATTAGCACAGAAGGCTGACCTAATATCCTAGAATAAGAAGATTAAAATAATCCTTAAAAAGAATCCATATATCACTTCCAGAAAGAGATTCCAGGATAAAAACTCCAAGGAATATTGTAGCTAAATTCCCAAATCTTCAGCTAAAGGAAAAAATACTGCCAGTAAAAAAATCAATTTATATACCAAGGAACCACAATCAGAATTACCCAGAACTTATTGGCTTCAACATTAAAGGACTGGAGGGTCTGGAATATGATATTCCATATGGCAAAGGACTTTGGATTACAACCAAGAGTTAACTACCCTGCAAAATTTAGCATATTCTTTCATGGGAAAAGATAAATTTGCAGTAATCACTAAAAAAATACTTGAAACAATTAACAACTTCAGAAAACTAGCAGGATATAAATTAAATCTACATCAATCATAGGTATTTCTAAATATGAACAATAAAACTCAAGGGCTAAAGATTGAAACAAAATTCCATTAAATAGGGTAAAAAAAATACTTAGGAATTTACCTCCCAAGACAAACCCAGAAACTATATGAACACAATTACAAAATAGGTTTCATACAAATAAAGTCAGATCTAAACAACTAGAAAAATATCAATAGCTCATGGTAGGCCAATATAATACAATAAAATTGACAATTCTACCCTAATTAAATTGCTTATTCAGTGCCATACCAATCAAACTACCAAAACACTATTTTACAGAACTAGAAAAAATAGTAACAAAATTCATCTGGAACAACAAAAAGTCAAAAATATAAAGGGAATTGATGAGAAAAAATGCAAATGAAAGTGATCAAGCTGTACCAGGTCTAAAACTACATTATAAAACAGCAGTCCTCAAAACTGCCTGGTACTGGGTAAGAAATAGAGTAATAGACTACTGAATTAGAGTAGGTATAAAAGAAACAGCCATCAATGACTAGTAATCTACATTTGACAAACACCAAAACATTAGCTTCTGGGATAAAAAAGTCACTATTCAACAAAAATTGATGGGAAAACTGGAAAATAGTATGACAAAAGCCAGGCATAAACCCATATCTCATGCCTTATCCAAAATATGGACAAAAGAATTTAAAGGAACAAGAAACACTCTTATCTGTTGGATAAGGGGAGAAATTTATGTCCAAATAATGAACAGAGAATATTATAAATTACAAAATGAATAATTCTGTCAATGAGATTAGAAAGAAAAGAGAAAGCTGGGAAACAATTTTCACAGCTAGTGTTTCTGAAAAAGGACTCATTTTTAGAATGTATAATGAATTGAATGAAATTTATAAGATTATAAGTCATTCCTCAATTGATAAATGGTGAAAGGATATGAACAGGCAGTTTTCAGATGAAGAAATTAGAGCCATATATGTGAAAAAATATTCCAAAATTATTGATTAGAGAAACGAAAATTAAAACAACTATGAGGTACCACCTCACACCTATCAGATTGGCTAAGATGACAAAAAAGGAAAATGATCCATGTTGAAGAGGATGTGGGAAAATTGCGATATTAATGTGACCTAGTACAGTCATTCTGGAGAACAACCTGGAACTATGGCCAAAAAGCAATAAAACTAATAATACCCTTTCACCCAGCAATATATTGGCATTACTAGATCTATAACCCAAAGAAATCATAAAAAACAGCAAAAGTCTCACATGTTCAAAACTATAACTATTTTATTTTTAGTGGCAAGAAATGGAAATTGAGGGACTGTCATGAACTGAAGACTGACTGAAAATTTATGATATATGAATTTTATCAAGTATCATGAAGGGGCAAACTTTAAAGAATTACATGAATTGATGCTGAACAATATGAGCAGATCTATTGTACACATTAACAATAACATTGTAAGATGATCAACTATGGTGGATGTAGCTCCTGTCAGTAGTTAAGAGATCAAGAACAACCCTGAGATGCTATTTATATTGGGGGGGAAGAGTCTCAATGAATACTATGTTCACTTTCTAAAAACTTCTTTTTTTGTTTTCCTAACCTTTCTCATGTTTTTCCCCTTTCGTTTACTTCTAACTCCTCTTTCACAACATGACTAATATATAATTATGTTAAATATAAATGGACATATGCAACTTTTACCAGACTGTTCACTGTCATGGGGAGAAGGGAGAAAAGGGAAGGTGGTTGAAAAATATGGAACTCTTAAATTTGCATATGGATAAATGTTGAAAAACTTCCATTGCATGTAATTGGAAAAATAAAATTTCAATTAAAAAAATGCTTGTTGACATATTCAAAATCTATCCCATTCTTAAAAACAAAACAATCAAAAACCATGGTTTTTTTTAAGATTCAGCCATTCCCAGATGACATTGCTTTGGATTTCTCCCTTCTCTGTTAGGAAATTACAAAGCTTCTTGAAAAAAACAAAAAAGGAAGGACTCATAATTTTAATACACATATTCTATTGTTGTTCATTGATTGTAAATCATAGAACATTACTCTTTCAAATAAATTGAAAATGAACATAGCAAAAAGGGCAATGAAAATATAGGTAAATGTAAGTGGACCATAGTACATAACAAGTAAGGAACTTCAAAGAACAATCAGAATATGGAGGTAATCAGGGCAATAGATAAGCAAATAATATCTACTATCCAGGAAGAAATAAGTCATAACTTGTGGATTGCTCATGTATAACCCAATTCTCTCCTCTAGATGTCAGGCAAAGAAGATGGCAGAGAGAAGACAGGCACAGTTCTAAAGTCTCCTGATCTCTTCCCCATCTATCACATGAAACAAACCTCTTAAAATAAATCTGAACCACAAAACCCAGAAAGAAAACCCAGGAGAAGGAACATCTACCTCAGGATTTGTCTCCTGCAGCAGCCTTGGCTGAGTACCGGTGGGTGAGTCTGGGCTCAGAGGGAGGATCAGCCCTGGATCAGCCAGATTAACAGCTGAACTGGAACCGGGAGTCTGAGGGCCCGAGAGTCAGACCTGCTGGATCAGCAGTGGGACTGGACGAAAGGGGCTTGGGTCCATAGGGAAGCAGAGGCGCTGGTGTTGGTGCTGTCCCCCTGGAGCTTGGGGAAGGGGCTGCAGGGAGAGGTCTGGTACAGGTGAGCTGTGGACACCATCCCTGGGCTCCTCAGGTCTGAGAAACTCTGAGTCCACGCCTCCATTGCACTGAGGCCTCCTCCAAAACAAACAATTGCAAACTACTTCTGCCTCAGGCCAAGGTGTGTGAGCAAAAGAACCAGCCCAGCTGAGGAATGACCTCAGGCCAGGGTAAAGCCCACCCTTGATTGAAGGCAAAAGAATTCAATAGCTCCAATTCCTTCCCTCAAGCAAAGGGAGAAGGCCTGTCAACCAAGGTCACAGACACTCCAAAGAAAGCAACCAGCATCTCCTACTGGCCAGCCAGAGAAACTGCACTCGGTAAAGCCTTTGGCGATCTCAAGCCCAGGTGAACCAGCCCTGTCCCCAACTCAAGGTCTTAGCATAATGAAGAAGGGTCAGCAGAAAGGTAGATCCATAGAAAAATTCGTGGAAGGGAAATACCCCAACTCAGAGAGACCTGGAACCTCGGAGGAGAATACAATCTGGTCTCCAGCACAGAAAGATTTCCTTGAAGAAATAGGGAAGGAGCTTAAAAATTTGGGAGAGACAATTAATACCTTGCAACAAGAAAACAAAACCTTAGAAAGTACAATTGGACAAACACAAAAGGAGAATAAATCTCTCAGATCCTCAAATGAGCAAATGCAAAAAGAAATTAATTCTCTCAAAACCTCAATTGGTCAAATGGAAAGCTCTTTCAAAAGTAGAATTGACCAATTGGAAAAGGAGTTGCAAAAGGTTAATGAAGAAAACTCCTCCCCCCAAAAAAGAACGGAGTCTACAGAAACCAATGACTCCATGAGACAGCAAGAGTCAGTTAAACAAAATCAAAAAATAGAAAAAATAGAAGCAAATGTAAAATACCTCATCAACAAAACCACTGACCTTGAGAACAGATCGAGAAGGGGTAACCTGAAAATTATAGGACTTCCTGAAAACATTGAAGAGAAAAAAAGCCTGGATTTAATATTACAGGTTCTAGTGATGGAAAAGTGCCCTGACATCATGGAATTGGAGGGCAAAGTAATTATTGAAAGAGTACATCGATCCCCACCAGAAAAAGATCCTAAAATGAAAACACCAAGGAATGTTGTGGCCAAACTCCAGAACTATCAGATAAAAGAGAAATTCCTACAAGCAGCCAGAAAGAAAAGATTTAAATATTAAGGAGCCACAGTAAGGATCACGCAGGACCTGGCTGCATCAACTTTAAGGGATCAAAGGGCCTGGAACAAGATATTTCGAAGAGCATGGGAGCTTGGAATGCAGCCAAGAATCTACTTTCCTGCAAAGCTGAGCCTTTTCTTCCAAGGAAAAAGATGGACATTTAACAAAATGGAAGAATTCCAAAAATTTCTGATGAAAAGACCAGAGCTAAACAGAAAATTTGGACATCAAACAGGAGGCTCAAGAGACTCATGAAAAGGTAAAAAAAAGGGGGGTAGTAAAAGAAAAAAAATGCAATCCAGTAAGTTGAAACTGGCTATATCCCAGCATGGGGGGGGGGAAGAGACTCTCATAAATCCTGAGAAATGTAACTCTAACAGAGAGAATATACCTAGCCAGAAATGATAGACATCCATGACCTATCCATGAGACTGTTATCTAATGGGATGTAACTGGCTTTAACCCCACTTGGGAGAAAGACTCTAATAACTCTCAGGAATTTTGACTATTCAATAGAATATACTGAACTAGAAGGGACAGACACTCAGAATTTTCTATGACTTAGATAGAATGATCTAAAAAAATACACTACCTCCCTAAAAAGGGGGACAGGAAAGAGATGGGAGGAGGGAGGGGATTGAATGGGACAAATCTCATTACACTAAGAGGTACAAAAAAACCTATGGTAATAGAGGGGAAGAAGGGAGTAGAGGAGAAACACCTGAATCTTCTTCTCATCAGACTTGGCTTAAAATCAACCTACACATACTCAGTTAACTTATAAAACATCTAAGCTTTCAAGTATTAAAAGGGGAAAAGGGGAGGGGGGGGCGGAGAAAGGGAAGGGGGTGGGGGAAATAAGGGGAAAAAAAGGAAGGGAAGGGAAAAGGGAAAAAGGGAAAGTGGAAAGAAAGGGGAGGGTGTGATAGAGGAGGGCAAGCACACTGAAGGGGGTGGTATTCAGAAACAAAATACTGGGGAATATGGATAAAAGGGGGAAAGGGGGAAAAATACAAACAGAGGGAAGATAGCACAGAGGGCAATAAAGAATTAATAATCATAACCTTCAATGTGAATGGGATGAACTCTCCCTTAAAACAAAAGCAAATAGCAGAGTGGATTAAAAACCAGAATCCTACTATATGCTGCTTACAAGAAACTCATCTGAAGCAGAGAGATACATATTGAGTAAAGGTAAAAGGCTGGAGCAAAACATGTTTTGCTTCAGCTGGAGTAAAAAAAGCAGGGGTAGCAATCCTTATCTCAGACAAAGCAGCAGCAAAAATAGATAGTGTTAAAAGAGATAAGGAAGGAAACTTTATCCTCCTAAAAGGTACCATAGACAATAAAATCATTTCAATATTGAATATATATGCACCCAGTGGGACAGCACCCAAATTCTTAGAGGAGAAGCTGAAAGAACTACAGGAAGACATAGACAGCAAAACTCTACTAGTGGGAGACCTCAACCTCCTGCTATCAGATCTAGATATATTGAATCATAAAACAAACAAGAAAGAAATTAGGGAGGTAAATAGATTGTTAGAAAAATTAGATATGGAAGACTTATGGAGGAAACTGAATGGGGATAGAAAGGAATATACCTTTTTCTCTGCAGTACATGGAACTTATACAAAAATTGACCATGTACTAGGACATAAAAACCTAATGATCAACTGCAGAAAGGCAGAAATAGTGAATACATCTTTCTCAGATCACAATGCAATAAAAGTCATATGCAATACTGGGCCAAGTAGATATAGACCCAGAACAAATTAGAAATTGAATAACCTCATTTTAAAAAATGAGTGGACCAAAAAACAAATTATAGAAAGAATTAACCATTTTATCCTAGATAATGATAATAATGAAATAACATACCAAAACCTATGGGATTCATTCAAAGCAACTCTCAGGGGATATATTATAGCTCTAAATGCTTATATGAATAAATTGGAGAAAGAGGAAATCATTGAACTAAACATGCAACTAAAAAAATTAGAGAAAGAACAAATCAAAAATCCCCAATCAAATACCAAATTAGAAATTTTAAAAATTAAAGGAGAAATTAATAAAATTGAAAGCAAAAAACTATTGAATTAATAAATAAAACCAAAAGTTGGTATTATGAAAAAAACAATAAAATTGATAAACCTCTGGTCAATTTGATTAAAAAAAAGAAAGAAGAAAACCAAATTGCTAGTATTATAAATGAAAAAAGGCTCACCACCAATGAGGAGGAAATTAAAGTAATAATTCGAAATTATTTTGCCCAACTCCATGCCAATAAATTTGATAATCTAAGTGAAATGGATGAATATTTACAAAAATATAAGTTGCCCAGGTTAAATGAAGAAGAGATTAAATACCTAAACAACCCAATCTCAGAAAAAGAAATTCAACAAGCCATTATTGAACTCCCTGAAAAAAAAAATCTCCAGGGCCTGATGGATTCACAAGTGAATTCTACCAAACATTTAAGGAATAATTGGTTCCAATCCTATATAAACTCTTTGGAAAAATAGGGAAAGATAGAACTCTGCCTAACTCTTTCTATAAAACCAATATGGTACTGTTACCTAAACCAGAAAGAGTTAAAACACAGAAAGAAAATTATAGACCTATTTCCCTGATGAATATAGATGCAAAAATCCTAAATAAAATCTTAGCAAAACAACTACAACAAGTCATCACTAGAATAATACATTATGATCAAGTAGGATTTATTCCAGGAATGCAGGGTTGGTTCAATATTAGGAAAACCGTTAGTATACTCAATTATATCAACAACAAACCTATCAGAAATCATATGATTATATCCATAGATGCTGAAAAAGCTTTTAACAAAATACAGCATCCATTCCTATTAAAAACACTAGAGCGTGTAGGAATAAATGTACTGTTCCTTAAAATAATTAGCAGTATCTATCTGAAACCTATAACAGGCATCATATTCAATGGGTAGAGGCTAGAGGCATTCTCAATAAGATCAGGAGTGAAACAAGGGAGCCCATTATCACCACTACTATTCAATATTGTATTAGAAATATTAGCATCAGCAATTAGAGAAGAAAAAGAAATTGAACGAATTAGAATTGGGAAGGAAGAGACAAAACTCTCACTCTTCGCAGATGACATGATGGTCTACCTAGAGAATCCCAAGAAATCACCTAAAAAACTACTGGAAACAATTAACAATTTTAGCAAAGTTGCAGGTTATAAAATAAACCCTCATAAATCCTCAACTTTTCTATATATGTCTAGCAAGAAACAGCAGGAAGAGCTAGAAAGAGAAATCCCATTCAAAGTAACCTCAGACAGTGTAAAATACTTGGGAGTCTATTTGCCAAGACAGACTCAGAATCTTTTTGAAAACAATTATAAAACACTTCTCACACAAATTAAATCAGGTTTAAATAACTGGGCAAATATCAACTGCTCGTGGATAGGTAGAGCTAATATAATAAAAATGACAATTCTACCAAAACTAAACTATCTGCTTAGTTCCCTACCAATCAAAATTCCAAAAAATTACTTTAATGAGTTAGAAAAAATTGTAAGTAAATTCATATGAAGAAATAAAGTCAAGAATTGCCAGGAGCTTAATGAAAAAAAGTGCAAATGAAAGTGGCTTAGCACTACCCGATCTAAAATTATATTATAAAGCATCAGTCATCAAAACTTTTTGGTATTGGCTAAGAAATCGAGTGGTGGACCAATGGAATAGACTAGGTGTAAAAGCAGGAGAGGATTATAATAATCTGCTGTTTGATAAACCCAAAGAGTCTGGCCATTGGGATAAAAACTCCCTCTTTGATAAAATCTGCTGGGATAATTGCAAGTTAGTATGGAAGAAACTTAGATTAAACCAACACCTCATACCCTTTACCAAGATAAGATCCAAATGGTTACAGGACATAGACATAAAAAACAATACTATAAGCAAATTAGAATATCAAGGACTAGTCTCCCTGTCAGATCTATGGAAAGGGGAACAGTTTATGACTAAGGAAGAGTTGGAGAACATCACCAAAAACCAATTAGATGATTTCGATTGCATTAAATTAAAAAGCTTTTGCACAGATAAAACTAATGTAATCAAGATCAAAAGAAAAGTAGTAAATTGGGAAACAATCTTTACAACTAATGATTCTGACAAAGGACTCCTTTCTATAATATACAGAGAACTGAGTCATATTTTTAAAACAAAAAGCCATTGCCCAATTGACAAATGGTCAAAGGATATGCAAAGGCAATTTAAGATGAGGAGATCAAAGCAATCCATAGTCATATGAAAAAATGCTCCAAATCATTAATTATTAGAGAAATGCAAATTAAAGCTTCTCTGAGGCACCACCTCACACCTCTCAGATTGACCAGTAAAACCAGGAAGGATAATGATCATTGTTGGAAGGGATGTGGGAAATCTGGGACACTATTACACTGTTGGTGGAGCTGTGAACTCATCCAACCCTTCTGAAGAGCTTTTTGGAACTATGCCCAAAGGGCAACAAAAATGTGCGTACCCAGCAATACCACTACTGTTTATATACCCTGAAAAGATGAGGAAAAAGGCTAAAAACATTACTTGTACAAAAATATTTATAGCAGCCCTGTTTGTGGTGGCAAAGAATTGGAAATCCAGTAAATGTCCTTCAACTGGGGAATGGCTTAGCAAATTGTGGTATATGTATGTCATGGAACACTATTGTTCTATCAGAAACCAGGAGGGACAGAATTTCAGGGAAACCTGGAGGGATTTGCATGAACTGATGCTGAGTGACATGAGCAGAACCAGAAAAACACTGTACACCCTAACAGCAACATGGGAGTGATGTTCAACCTTAAAGGACTTGCTCATTCCATCAGTGCAACAATCGGGAACAATTTTGGGCTGTCTGCAAAGGAGAGTACCATCTGTATCCAGATAAGGAGCTGTGGAGTTTGAACAAAGTACAAGGACTATTCCCTTTAATTTAGAAAAAAAAAAAACAGATATCTTATTGTCTGATCTTGTTACCTCTGAGAATTCTGTTCTCTTTAAGGATATGATTTCTCTCTCATCACACCCAATTTGGATCAATGTACAACATGGAAACAATGTAAAGACTGACAGAGTGCTATCTGTGGGGTTGTGGTGGGGGAGGGAAGCAAGATTGGGGGGAAATTGTAAAACTCAAATAATATCTTTAATAAAAATAAATTTAAAAAAATATGTCAGGCAAAAATGGAACTGGGCAAATGTAATTCATGATGGGAACTGAAAGTGTGTACTAGAAATAGTATAAAGAGAATGCTTAGCTCTTGGCTACTAGAATCCTTTGCAAATCAGTTCTCATACCAATCACTAAATAAAATCACTCTTTTCTCAAGCCTGAAGCCATGAAAACTTGATCTACAGTAAAATGGAAAATGATAAAGTAGATCATAGTAAATGGAAAAGCTACTATATGCTGTTTTGAGGAGAAATACGACGGTGGCTATCTAAAAAAGAAACAAGAAATTGAAACAAGCTTTGTTTGGGAACATTTGAAAGACAATAAATGTAAGAATTATGTGCGTGTTTTCCTAACTTTTAAAGACACATAAACTTCTTAACACCTGAAGGTGGCTTCGAGATAATTGATAATAAAATTAAACACTTAATATTGTACTCTGTTTGAAAGTGGGATCACAATAATTTTTTCCTATGTTCTTATAAAAATTGAATGCAAAAAAAAATTAGTTTTACATGACAAGTGTATCTTAGGCTTCCAAACAAATTGAAAAGATGCTGGGGTTTCTGATAAACAAGAAAAACAATATTTAGTCTAAAAGGGGAATTACTGATTCTCATAGCTTGCAGCTAATTTTGAGATAGGGCACATTTAAAACATTACACTCTGCTCCTTTTTCATGTTGAAGTCATTTCCACCTCCAGACCAAATGTTTGGTACATTGAAAATCATTCCCTCTTTCTTATTAAAAAAAAAGGAAATCTCAACTACAGATTTAAAATCTGAAATTCTAGCTGTGATTTTTTCTAAGAAAAAAAAACTCTAGTTGCCTAAGTCTTTTTTTCTTTTTTAAGAATTAGCTTCAGACAAGTTTCCAAGTCTATAATCTTAATTTTCTTGAAAAAGTACGAGAGCTTATTTTCACTATATAGAATTTCATTTTAAGAGTTCTCTCCAGGAATCCAGCAGAAAGTTTCTTTCCAGAATGTTTTCTTAACTAGCCACTTTGTATTTAAAAATAAATTTTAAATTGTGATATGATTGAGAAGTCAGTAATTTTCAAAGGGAAACAGTCTTCAACATCTATTAAACTGCCTATTATATTGTAGATGATAGTATTAGAGGTTGCCCTTATTTCTGCACTCCGCTGTTCCGTCTCTGACTTCCTTTATTGCCTAGAACTGTCTCAAAGTCAGTTTTCTATAGCTCATAAAGAAGGTGCTGAAAATTCTATTTGAAGAATAGTTAGACTTTCATCATCAAGTAAGTGAATGTGAACCTTGTAATTATGGACGTAGGGTTAATAGCAAGCCAAAATGGTTTGTAAATGAAGTCCTGAGTTTTGAGTTCCAAAATATGTAGGGATTTCCCATTACAATATGGATATGACATCATTTGAATTCTAGAGCTATAGGAAATTATTTGTATTAAGCAGAGTTAGAGGAAGGAAAACAAAGCTATATGGTGAATATCAAATAAATTCTATGGGAACAGGTTTTTTTCACAGTTCAATTCCATTTTTTTAAAAGCATTTGAAGAATAAATTGTTTCCTAATTCCCATTAATATCCTCATTATATAGGTTCATTATGCTCCCATTCTCATATTCTCTGTTCTTCCAAAGTGGTTGAGATGTAAAAAAATAGAGAAAAAAATGCAAAATAGGAAATGAGGTCTTCTAATTCGGGGGAAGTAAGTAGCAGAAAATGTGAAAGTATTGAGAAGAGAAGAAAAACACTTAGGTGGAGATAACTTCCATTCATAGTCAAAGCAATCATGTCTGGTTATTCAGTGACTGCCTCTTTTTCTCTAAAGCTTTAGCTCCCTTGTATATGACTCATAATGAAGCAAGTTAAAAGGAGGACAGAGACAAAAAAAAATATTATGTTTTTCTTTGCAAGAATGATTTTCTTTGAGAGAATGATTTTCTCAGTAAGCTTTCTGATTTATGTCACATCTCTTTGGAAGTATGTCATTGGCAAACATCCTAGTACTACATTTATATGTACTGCAATGAAGTATGAAAGGAGAATCTTAGACATAGAACTGAATATATACCAGTGAAGAAATAAAAGATTAACTTTATTCCACCACTTGCTAATCTGTTAGGGCGGCTTTGAAGGAAAACTCCATTTATTCTTACACTTTCTAGTGTTTATGTTTACTTATACCATATTATTCCAATAATCTTTAGTAATGAGTAATGAGAGTAATCAAAAACTCCCTTCACCCCCCCCAAATAGATGAGAAACCTCAAGAATAGTGAGAGAGAAAAAAATATATACTTCAGTCTGTGATCAGATTTCGATGGCTCTCTCTCTGGGATGAGTTGCCTTCCCCATCATAGCCACCAGAGAAGTTACTTCAATGTTTGTCCCAGTTGCTATCCTAGTTGCATTTCCCTCCACTCTATTCCTCCCCACTCTCAACTATTCCATTCTCTCTCTCCCCCCTCTCTCATCCTGTCCCTGTTCAGAAGTGTGTTGTATCTGAGTACCCTCTCCTACGATCTTCCCTCTCTTCTATCACCTACTTCCCCTTCCTTCCACCACTTCTCCCTTATTCCATCCCTTTCCTGTCATTGCTAATTTCAATCAATGAGAAAGCATAAAAACACTTTACATGTTATATTATCCTTCCAAAAGTAGGTCTGAGTCCATAATTGACAACCCCCCCAAAAAAGAAATACTAGAGAATAAGAATATGAAAAACTATGAAATGTGTGTTCACATAATCAAATGTTAAACAAGATAAAAAAACTGATAAATTCACACTATCTAGATGATTATATATCAGTGCAATATTATCTAACTCAGAGGTTGAAAACAAAAGGGATGAAAATTAATACAGAATTGTTCAGAAAAGTAACTATGAGTTGTTAAGAGATTTTTAAGGAGGAAAGGGATTGATAGATTGTCTTTCTCCATTACCATTTCATCTTCCATATTTCTTTCTTCTATTCCAAATAAGTATTCTAATGTTTCTGTACTTTGGAATTACAGTGGACTCTCTCTCTCTCTCTCTCTCTCTCTCTCTCTCTCTCTCTCTCTCTCTCTCTACATATATATACATATATATGTAAAACATATACCCATATAGAGAGATATAGATATACTAGATATATAGATATTGTATATATCACAATCACTCCTTATTCAAGGTTAAGATGTCAATCATTCTAGACTCTTTCCATTACCTTGGCAGCAAAACTAGGGTAGATTGTTTCATATCATTTTTGACATTTTAAAGCTTTGTTTATCTAACAGGAATGGAATTTATAAAAATTAGACACATCAAAAGGAAGTTAGCTCCAAGGGACCTGCTTACCAAAAGAGGAGAATTTGATCTAGATGAGATTTCAAAAATTGTGGTTTTATTGATTACATTTGGCAAACACAGATAGTACCTTATCCTTTGCCAAATGCAAGCACATGTTGTTTTCAGATGTTTCAATGATTTGAGAATGCCAACTGCTTCTAAAGTTTCCTAGCAGTGTCTCTTGTCATAAACTCTGCCAAGAATATTAGTATGGGGTCCACTAATGAGATCAAGAAAAAAGCTGAGATAATAGTCTCAGTATCAACATCAAGGATAAGCACTGAGTCCGTGATCAGCAGAATATATATTTTAAATGCTTTAGTCAATCTCTTGAAGTGGTTATTGGAACTTATAATTCAGATAGGTGATAAGTTATGATGATCACATATATGCCTTGTAAATGAGATTCTTCTGGGTGAGACAGAAAATAGAAATAATTGGAAGGAAATACTTTTATTTAGATAAAGAAGAGACGCCCTGCCTTTTTAGCAGCTAGCTATCATCATTACAAGATCCCGCATAGAACAGAATAGTATCATTGCCACAATCCTTATCCTCCCCCCATCTTTGTTCTGATTAGTGTAGTGTTCATTAATTGTACTTTGGGAACATGATAGGAACTCAAAAATGTAGCATGTTACCTGCTGCTGCCTTCCCCTTCCCCTTACACTTCCATTTAAAATTCTTATTACCAAAGAACCTAGCAGAAATCTGTAGATAGAATAGTACTTAGACATTCACAACAGAAGATCCAAGAAAAGAGACAAGCAAAAAAAAAAAAAAATAGATGACCTGAGCTATCTTTATATAGTTGCTGTTGTTCAGTCATTCAGTCATATCCTACTCTTTGTGTCCCTCTTTGTGGTTTTCTTGGCAAAGATATTGAATTATTTGTCATTTCCTTCTCCAGTGGAATGGATTAAGGAAAACAGAGGTTAAGTGAATTGCCTAGGGTCACATTGATAGTAACTTTCTGAAGTCACATTTGAACTTGGGTCATCCTGACTCTAGGTTCAGTACTCTATCCACTGTGCTACCTAGAAATCTTTATGCCAATATAAAAAAAAAAATATGGGTCAGTAAAAAAGATGAACTGGATATCCTACTGAAGGGGAAGAACATTTGATATCCTAACTTTCATAGACTTGGGAGACTGAGAGTCTCTATCTGAGCAATGCTATCTTGGTTCCCAGAAGAGCCAAAGGCTGCAGGGAGTAACAATTTGAGAATACCAGGGCTCAGTGGGAGTTAAGCTAAGCAGAAAGAAAGATAGAGATATTAGCAGAACTAATCTAGAAAGTATTGCTCGGGATTATGAAGTATTGGGGGCAGCTAGGTGACACTGGATAAAGTGACAGGTCATCAGCCAAGAATTTCTGATTTTCTTGAATTAAAAACTGACTTCAGGCTCTTACTAGCTTTGTGACCTTGGCAAGTCACTTAACCCTGTTTGCCTCAGTTTTATCATCTGAAAAAGAGCTGAAATAGGAAATAATAAACCACTCTAGTATCTTTGCCAAGAAGACTTCAAATGCAGTCACAATCGACTGAAGTAACTGAACAACCCGCATTACTGAACAAGAAACTGAAGAGTTTTGTGTCAACCCTAATTGTACCTTCAAATTTGTTTGTCACACACCCTGTCCATGATAAAGGCAGCCTTATCCCTACCCAAGTTACCATCCTCTTCCATCTTCCCTTTCTCATATGCTCACTGAGAACATCTCTCTGTTGTGGTATAATAAAGTGATTTTTGGATTCAGAGTCAAACAAGTTCAATTTGAAGCCCAGTAACACCCTTAAGTCTGTTCCTCTAAGATTCCTTCCATCCCTAAACATGAATATTCTTCTGAGGACATCCAATCTCATCTTCTTTAAGATAGTTATTTTTTTTCTCATGCTCTTGACATAGGACAGGAGGAAAGGATGCTTTTCTGTTTTCTTCCCATCTTGATATGCAGATCTAAAATTTATCAACCACCACTCGTCCTCTGAAGTATATTTTCATCTCTCTAAATGCTGCTCTTATGTAGGGTGTACAAGTTATTGTTCCTCATCCTGTCAGTCTTCTTTACCCCTGTACCTTTTGCTTCAAGCACCCTACCTCTCATTTTCTCAGCCTCTTCAACTCCCATGATCACTTATTCAATCTATCTCAGTCCACAGGAAAGGTCATTTCTTGGATCCTCTGGTATATCCCTTCTCTTTCAAACCTTAAGTTGAATGAAATTATAGCTCTGGAGATCAGGCTGAGGAGTTCTGAGTAGAGTAGTGGCTGGAATCTCAATCTAAATATTATCAGTTAGCCAGGAAGCAATCATCTTCTTTTGTTAAGGACACAAGTATTTGGTCAAATTTTAATTTTCTCAGAGATTTTTTCAGTTAGTTTAAAATTAACATTTCACAAAAAAATTATTTGCTTATTTGTCTGATTTGGTATTCATTGAGAGATGGCATCTAAGAAAAGAGAAGAGAATAAATATTTAGAAAGCACTTACTATGGGTTAGGCATCCTACTATGGGCTTTACAAATATTATCTCATTTGATCTTCACAGCAACTCTGTAAGGTAAGTACTATTATTATTCCCATTTTGCAGTTGAGGAAACTGAGGCAAACAGAGGTTAAAGTGACCTGCTCATGGTTATTCAGCTAGTGCATATCCAAGGACAGATTTTAACTGAGGTTTTATCCAAGACCTCTATCCCCCTAGACTAACCAGTTAGAATCTCCCATTGTTTCCTTGTATGGCCTCTTCCTTAATACTCTCTTAAAAGGGGACAGGATGAAGCTTGCAGAACAGAATAGTAGAATCACAAAACAGAATAACAAGACTATCATTCCTAAACTGCTTTGTTACCACAGGTTCAAAAATTAAGAGCATGAAAGGACCTTAGAGGATATTTAGTTCAATATTCTCATCTTACCAAAAATAAAATTACCAACACAAATAACTGAGGATCAAAGAATGTACATGACTTTACCCAATGTAATAAAAAGCAACAGAGTCAGTATCTGAAATCAGGTTCAGAGATTCTAATTTCAACAGGCTTTTTTTCTTTACCATGCTGCCTCCTATAGCAAATGCAATTGTACAAATAATCAAATTTAAGGAATTTGATAAAGGAGTGTCATCAGTTAGTTACTGATGAGTTTTGAGAAGTCTGACACTTTTGTTTTTTAAATTCAAACTTATTTTGGAAATTTGAGATAAATCTCTCCTCCGTGGAACCTCACTGACTGATCCTGATTCTCCTGACAACAAACAGACACAATGTATCAAAGGCAATTTCACAGAGGGGGTGACCGCATAGAGGAGCTTTCAGAGCTTAAGCTGTTCTATGTGGTCACTCCCCTCATTAACACAGATATCTCTCCCTATGTGTCTATTTTTTACCATTCTTATCCTTTTTTTTTTCCTCAGAGTCTTCTAAAGGGTATCTTGATTATACTGAAAACCTAGTTCTTTTTAATATATTATAGACATGCACCCAGCAGTCAACCTATCAGTTATTCTTTGTTTTTGCTCAGGTTAAAAATTTTCCAGGCATACATGTATTTGAGAATATCTTTTATACAAATCATCATTATGCAGCCTCTTTATGTCAACTGTATTTCTTTGCTTTAACCTTTGTGCCACCTAAAAACGTAACTGGCTTCACAGTTGAGACCAATATACTACATAGTGAAACTAAAATAATAATTTCTATGTGGTATGATGAAAGGAGTGCATCAAACTTGAATTCAGATCCAAATTCTGCTCTACTACTATGAATTTGAGTAATTCATTTTGGTGGGCCTGTTTCCTTTTCTATCAAATAAGGGTTTAATGGACTAGATTACTTCTGAGGCTCATTGTAACACTAAATATTATGATTCTATGAAGTCTTGGTCTTGTAAAAATTAAATAAAAATGAAAAAGGAAAGTTAATAAAAACAAAACCTATAAAGTATCTGTTTACTTGCCTATAAATGTGTTTTAACATGTAACTTTGGCAAATTATTTTTCATCTTCACTCTGAAGCTGCTGATAATCTTAAGGACTGCATATACAAAAAAAAAAAGGAAAAATTAAACGCATATACCCGGAGAGAAAACTGGTTTTCATAAATATTAAAAAAATGCAGCTTCTATCAATGGAAGGATCTCATTAAATTTCTTGAGAAGTGAAGTCCAAATTTGAAAGGCATCATTCACATCATTCACACAGGAGATGCAATCTCTGTTTCATAGACTGAATTGAATTTATGGCTAGAAAGGATGTCAAAGGCCAGCTAGATTCATCCTCTCTGTTCCATTTTTAGTTGAAGATGAATAGCTAGAAGAAAATGAGGAGCAAAGATGAATGTCATTTCATTATGGGGATTATAAACAAATTCCATCTTACGTCATGGCGTTTTTGAGCACGTATTAAACATTCTAAGAGATAAATAGGAATAAATGCCAAAATTTTTGCTTGCAAATTATAATTTAAAGAGCTTGGTGAATTGGCATAATGTCCAATAAGCAAACATGAAAAGATATTGAAAGAAAATCACTTAGTTTTCCTCTTTCTGTTCAAAATAGGGATAGCAATACATACTCTTAGGAAGAGATTTCCATTCTCTCCTTTCTCTTATTCATTTTTGTGTGAGAGCAGTTGAATAATATATTGAACTGTAAGTAAAGAGCCAAATATTTGGGTCCTAGTCTACCACCTGCCAGTTTGCTGTCTGAGTCAGATCATCCACTTTTCCAGTAGTCTAATTTTCTCATCTTGAATGTGAAGGGTCTAAAATAATTATCTCAAAGATGACTTCTAGTTCTCAAGGTCTATAATTCTATAATTTTATTCCTCTTGCTCCTGCCTTTTGGAACTCCATAACACAGGTCTTCTCTCTGTTCCTCATACATGGTACTTTATTTCTTCTTCCTGTATTGTTTTGTTGTTTTTGAAATTGTTGATCCTCTATCTCTTCAATGCACTTCCTTTTTACCTTTGATTCATAGAGTCTCTTCCTATAAGTTATATCTCAGGCATCATCTATTTAATAAATTTTTACATGTATATGTATACAGTCAATTCTTATCATTCAAGGTAATTACATACTATGAAGTCACTATAAACACTGAATTAGTGAACGATTATTTCTATAGAAAATACAGAGTTTCCTGCAGAATCTGGAGATATTTACTCTAATACTTTCTTTTTTTAGGTTTTTGCAAAGCAAATGGGGTTAAGTGGCTTGCCCAAGGCCACACAGCTAGGTAATTATTAAGTGTCTGAGACTGGATTTGAACCCAGGTACTTCTGACTCCAAGGCCAGTGCTTTATCCACTACACTACCTAGCCGCCCCTTACTCTAGTACTTTCTAGAGCATTATCACATCCAGTTCAACAAATTTTCCCATTCTTTTTCTGAATGTACCATATTCATGACTCCTTAACAATGAATTTATGGCTAGCAGCACTATAATCTATTTTTAGACAAAGTTTGCCTACTACTGCATCTAGTATAATACTTGACTGATTGAGATACCAGAAAGTTATGGTAAGGCTGTTTAAAAATTAAAGTTAAATATGAGTGATTTTTTTATCTGACCATTAAATAAAATAAATTTCAAAATTTAAAACAAAAACTTAAGATTTGAACTAATAGTCCTTTCACCTTATCTTTGAATTCTTGCCCCTGGCTTATTTTGCATGCCAATAATACACATTACAAGGGACTGAAGAAGCTATATTTACCTCCGTAGCAATTGTGCTACCAAAAAAAAATGAGTGTGTGAAGACTGACAACTAGGATTTGACAGGAATTAAAAAGAGTTTTCTAACCCCCCACTCAGATAGTTGACTAGGACCAAGTACTGCAAGCTAGAGTTGGAGAAAAGTAGTCAGAATAACAGACAATGCCAACTTGAGCACATCTATGGACTTTTGCTGACTGCCTAAGCCATACTCCCAAATAAGGGAGAGGCTTACTTGACATTATGGTGTGGTAAACACCACAATCATTTGATAGACATTTTTAGAGTAACTAATCTATGCCACATATAATATTAGAACATATAGATATAAAGATAAAGAAAAGCTTATATTTTAAAGAAACAGGTAAATAATATATAGGATCACAAAAAGAAGGAGCAGCATATGTAGCCTGTGTATATACACACATAGGTATTCAGACTATATATATATATATATATATATATATATGTACATATATATATATTTGTACAAATGTGTATATTTTATATATAGGTATATATAAAATGTAAGCTAATCTTGAGGAGGAAAACACTACCACGGAGGGGGGGGGATCAGAAATGGATTTGTGTAAAAAGTGGTATTCATGCTGAATATTGAAAAAAATTGGGAATTCTAAGTGGAGGTGAGAGTATGTTTTAGTGTGGGGGACAGAAATTGCAAAAACACAGATCAGAAGAGAATTGTATATTGTATAGCAAAAGGGAGAGCTGGGTGGCACAGTGGATAGAACCTGGAGTAAGGAAGAGTCATCTTCCTGAGTTTAGCTGTAGTCTCAGACACTTCCAAAGTTTGTGACCATGGGAAGGCTATTATTTAACCCTGTTTGTCTCAGTTTCCTCATCTGTAAAATGAGCTGGAAAAGGAAATGGCAAACCACCCCAGTGGTATGATGACCTGAGGAATAATATAACCTGTAGGCATGGGGGAAGCTCATTTTTTGTCATTTAATTTTCAGTGCTATTTAGTTAAATGTGTTTTGTTTGGAAAAATGTATTTTCTGTGGTTGGCTTAGGAAAAGTAAGTAAATTGTTTATGGTTTATCAGATGTGATTTTAACTGGACTCTGACAAATGAATTTAATCTGGGATAGCTTTCTATGGGTCAAATGTCCTATGGGCCTAATACATGTATGTGTGAATATGTGATTTAAGATAGAGATGTAATTTTCTTTTTTCTTTTTTTAACAATGCAATGGGGTTAAGTGACTTGTCCAAGACCACACAGCTAGGTAATTATTAAGTGTCTCAGGCCATATTTGAACTCAGGTTCTCCTGACTCCAGGACTGGTGCTCTAGCCACTGTACCACTAGCTGCCCAAGTTGTAATTTTCATCCTATTTTGCTATTTTGATTCATTATATAATGGTCCTCTGAGTAGTAATGGGATAAAATCAGAGATCATTATATAATACAAACTTAATTAAAACCTAGAAGACCTGGTATTCCTCCTCATTTTGGCCTTTAGTTTCCAAGTCCCTTAGCTTCTCTATATCTTACTCTTCTCATCTATAAAATTAAAATTACAGCACTGGCCTTGTCTACCACCTAGAGCTTGTAATAGTTTTAACTGAGATAATGAAGGTGAAAAAGATTTGAAAATTGCAAAGTGCTAAGTATTATTTTTATGAAAGACTTTTATTACATGTAAGTTCTATTATAACAGTAGCAATAGTCCTTGCATGAGGGGAAAGATTCACAAAAGAGGACCTGGGGAAATATTGACTTTGGATCACACAGATCCATCTTCAGAGGTACTCTGTTTCTTGCCTGGATGAGTTGTAACTTCTTTGCTTGGTTTTCAACATCATCCAGAATGTTGCCACATTGAACTTTTGGATTTCTTCATTTTAACACAGTCTGTTATACAAGTAAACTGAGTATCTTTGTTTCTAAAACAAAACTTATGGTATCTTATCCCATATCTTTGCTTGTTCTAAGACTACCCTCCCCAGTTTCATGTACTAAATTTCCATCAATTTTTTAAAGTCATTAATTTTCTTTGTTCTTTGTGTTTTCCCAGATTTCCCCTACTTCAAAAAAATCTTTCTTCTAGAATTTCAAAGTGCATTTTTCTACTACATCTTAATGATATCATACAACATTGGGTTATTATAGTTTCCTGTGGGTATTTTTTTAATCTTCCGATTCATCTTTATAACGATTGGTATCTTGTCTAAACTGTATTTCCTCAGAAAAAAGAGTAGCACAGTGCCCTGAAAACAGTAGGTGTTGAATAAATATTCCAGGAATTAATTTGAATTTGAATAGCATAAAGTCTTAGAATAATATTTAGAAATTATCTAGTCTTATTCTTCTTTTAATAGATGAGGATCCTAAAGCTTGAACTAACACATATGTTTAGGGACAGACGTAGTTCCTGCAGTTGGTTAAGATACACTGTTGGAATATCAGTCACTCTCAAAAGATTACTGAAGGTAAGGATTTCTGGGTCACATGTGAATTTAAAGAAAACAGTATCTCCATATTCTTGAAAAAATAAAATAATTGAAATGCAAATATAAATTAAATAGGTAAAATATAAATAAATAAAATTTAATTAAAAATTTTTAATTATATAAAAGTGAAAAATATTAGGAATTATGAATGGAGTTAGGTGAAAATATATAGAAGAATATGAATATTATCCTTTTTAAGCAGCTAGAATCTTCACTCCTATTTCCTATTTACTCTATTTAACATGGCTATTACCTGAGTTACTAATAATAATACCTAATAGTTACATAGCCTAAAGGCTTTAAAGGACTTTACATATGATATTCAGTTCAACAACTATTTTCAAGTACTTACCATGTACAATTTACTTTTGCTTTCAATAAGTTTACAGCTACTGGGAGGTGATCTTGTGTGGGTGAAGGGCTGTATATAACAATAAAATAGATAAAATAATCTCTAGAGCAAGGGCAAATTAACATCCAAAAAATTATCCTATAAGAAATAGAACTCAAACTCACATAATCCTTATAACAGTTAATCACATTGAAGCAAAATTATCAGATTGACCAGGTCCAAAAACACCTCATTTTGAAACTTCAATCTGTCACCTCAAAATTCAGAAGACTAGAAAAAAATATTCTATGAGTTGTAGTAAGAAAACCAGCTTAACTAAATGTGAAAGAAGTTAGGGTTTCTAAAAATACACATAATATTGTACTTTTCCCATATGAGAATTAGAATTTGCTAAGGCTATTGAGTTTGCATTGTCTTCAGAATATGACTGAAACAACCTCTACCTGTTGCTTAGAAACCTCAATATATTTGAAATTTAACTAATCATCTTTCCCCCAATCCATTCATCAATTTAAAATCCATATTTCTGTCAAGGACACCACCATCCTTCCAATTTCCCTGATTTACAACTTAAGACGCATCCTTGTAAACTCATTACTTTACATATACAATCAGTTGTTAAATCTTATTTCTGATATTTCTGGTATATATTCCATTTTCTCCATTCATATAGATACTTATCTATTTCAGGTCCTGTTTTTTTTTTCCTCCCATTAGATTTTAAGCTTGTGGAGAACAAAGACAAACTTAATTTTTATTTGTATTGCCAGGGTTTCTCATAGTTCTTGGCACATGATAGTTTTACTATCATTCATACAACTGCCAAAGTGGTTGTCCTAAAGTACCACTTTGATATTATAATTTCATTCTGAATAAATTCCAAGGACTTTCAATTATCTCTGAGATCAAATTTAAACTCCTCTATTTTCAGATTTATTACACATTTCTCCCCTTCATGTACACTTAAGTCTAGTCAAACTGTCTTCTTACTATACAACTCATAGAATATACTTCTTTTTTAGTCTTCAGGACTTTGGGATGAAGGATTGAAATTTCGAAATGAGACATTTTTTGACATGGTCAATCTGATAATTAGTTTTGCTTAACTGTGATTATCTTTTATGGGTATTATGTTTTCCTTTTTTCCCTTCAATATTTGAGATGAGATGAAATAAGGCAGTTAGTAAAGCTTTGCAAAAGAGAGAGAGAGAGAGAGAGAGAGAGAGAGAGAGAGGTGGGCAGCTAGGTGGTGCAGTGGATAGAGCACCCACCCTGGAGTCAGGAGTGCCTGAGTTCAGATCCGGCCTCAGACACTTAATAATTGCCTAGCTGTGTGGCCTTGGGCAAGCCACTTAACTCCATTGCCTTGCAAAAACACTAAAAAAAAAAAAAGAGAGAGAGAGAAAGAGAAAAGAAAGGAAAAAGAGAAGAGTTAATGAAGGGTTTTTTAAATTTCCAGAAGAGAACAGAAAGATCTTTAAAATGAAAGACAAGGAAGTTTTAATAATATATTGAATTTATTGTTTTCTTAAAAATTAAACCAAAAATTAAATGGAAATGTGTACTTACCATATTATAATTTTTCTTTTTGACTATATATGGATATGTTGATTTATTTGCATACATTATCTTCAGATAAAAAAATAAGTCAATAATATAAATCATAAATGAGGTTGTTCAACAAGATCAGATTTCTCATATGTGGGATGGGGACTCAGAATCAAACCAAAGAGAATTTCCTATTTTGATAATTATGGGAGCATATTTTAATGTTTTACTTTTAGAACTATTTTGAACACTAAATTTGTATCAAGATACAAAGAGTTGAAAAAACTCAAAATGACAAGATACTCACAATGTTGCTAGGCTAAGAATATTCTTATGAACATGGGGACTGTAGCCACATTTTGAAAGTTATTGTCCTGATTCTACTTATTTCAATCTGTATCATTTATTAAAGTTTTCCAAGGATTCTCTGAATTCCCTGTACATGTTATTTCTTATAATGTAATCACCTAATATTTCTAGTCTTATTTTTCACTGTTCTTTTTCATGTTTCAGAAAACTTTGCCTCAGTCTCTCCTATTTTTCTCATGTTAACAAGGGAATGGCCAATAAGGACCCAATCCTTAAAGTATGAGTGATCAACCCTATCCAGTATTAATTTAACACTTTAAATTTTGGACACCCTTTTTCTGATTGTGAATGACCAAAGGGGTTATGTTGTATGATGGTCACAAGTTTTCAGGCTGGCTTTAGAACAAAAACAAGTGGTGTTATTACTAGAATAAAATTCACACACAAAAGGATCAGTACTCACCTTCCTTGTCCTTTTAAAAATGTAAAAAAAAAAATACATTACTTTCCTTTCTACTCCAGAAATTCAAGGAAGTGACCAAAGGTCTTTGAATGAATGGCACTTGTTTCACTTGTGTTTTTCCTGATCTTAGGTGAATGAGTGAATGAAAATGAAGTAATGCATTATAAATTTATGACCTTTACAATTTAGAACTATGGCTACAAAGCTATTAAACTGTGTATCTTTTGACAGTGACACTGATACTAGGCCATATGCATTGGGAGACATAGGTGGTGATGATAAAAATGTGTTTGAGCTTTAAAAGCATGTAAGACTTTCAACAAGCTGAAACATGATAATAGAGTTTTCTTAAATTAGAGGATGATAAGAATAAAGGAAGTGTTATAAGAAAGGGTTTGACGAGAAAGAAAACAGTCCAAATTGATTGGAAAACTTAGCAGATACAGAGAAGGGGAGGAACTGAAAGCATATTTGGATTCTTGAGAGTGAAGGGCTAGAATGGAATTTGCTTTTTTGATATAAATATTACACTCACCTTCAAATACTTCTACTCTGATGAATCATTCTAATGTGGCCGGCAACTGTGGATGTGAAAAAAAGGAATTAAGCAAATTTCTAACAAGTTCTATCAAATTAGAAGGGCATGGAGAATGGTTCTGTCTCTAATCTGGTGATTAGCCCATCTGATATTCATCAGGATAAATACTCAATGTGAGTACTTAGAATTCAGTTGTTTGACTCTGATTACCTATGAAAATAATATAAAAAACCCACAGTCACTCTCTTATTAAAATCTTATTCACAGTGTGCCCACTAACTCTGCTGAGGTTCTCCTCTTTTTCCACTTGATGATATCATCATCCACAAAAATATCACCATTTTTTTCGAGTTCTCAACATCTCTTGCCTAGACAACTACAACAAACTACTAATCAATTTCTTTTTCACAATATTCTATGCATCCTAATTGTCCACATAGATTTCAAATTAATTTTTCTACAGTGAAGATTGGACCATATCATGCAACTCCTTTAAACAAACAAATAAACAACAACCATTTGAGGCTCTTTACAGACTTGTCTCTTCCTATATTTTTAGAGTTTTTTTAATACTTTACTCTCATCCATAGAATTCTTATTCCAGTCTACTACTTGCTGTGCTTGATATGAAACATAACATATCCCATCTCTATACCTTTGCAATAGAGATTCCTTAGTGTCAGAAATGATCTTTTCAGATGTCTACTAATTAAATTTTCTGATTTCCTTAAAGACTCAATTCTTTTGTCACTTTCTGCAGGATGTGCTGCCATCTCAGTTTCTAGTACTTTCCCTTCTAAAGTTGCCTTATATCCTCACATCCTTTGTATGGATCTTTTATTTGCATATATTTGTATATATGTACATATGTTTCTACACATGCTATCTCTCTCATTAGAGTATAAGGTCCTTTAGAGTAGTGACTATTTCCCCTTTTTCTTTGTAGAAAATCTCAAGAGCTGAATAGAGTTCCTGTCACTAAGTGTTTAAGGAATGCTTGTTAATTGATTGAAAAAGACTTTGTAAGAGGGTGAGTTAAGGTTATAGAATAGCAGGAAGCACTACAATAAGCTTTTCACTTCCCTGACCCCAAAAACAACAACAACAAAAAAAAACAAAAACAAAACTCCTCTAACAGTTTTGGAAACAGATCAGATTGCCTGTGGATGGACAAATACAAGAAAAAGTCAAAGTGTGTCATATTTATAAACTAGCTTGTGCACACAGTTGTTGGAGGGAGAAGGGGAGATGAGTATAGCATTGTAACTATGCCGAATAAAAGAAACACAAACAAGATAAGCACAATTATAAAATAAAAACTAAATTCTCTTACATCTCTATGTTATTAAAAAAAGACATTGGATTAAAGTTTTATAGAACTAGAGAGATCATTAAGGCACAAAAAGAATTTGAGGACTGAAGATTTAAAGTAATCTTAAGAGTCAGGATAAAAGGAGAAAATATTGATTGTTATTTTGTCCTTCATTCTTGAAGAAAACCGTGACATCATTGAGTTGATGCCATGATGATCAGGTGAATTAGATTTGAGTGAGGGGGTGCTGTGCTAAGTCACTAGCCTCACTTTCTCCTCCAGAGCCATCTGGGTCCAGTGGCCAGATATGAATCCAGGGTGACTGACAATGGCCCTGGATGTGAGACAATCAGGGTTAAGTGAATTGCCCAAGGTCACACAGTAAGTTTCAAGTGTTGGAGGTTAGATTTTGACTCCTGTCCTCCTGACTCTAAGGCCAATTCCACTGTGACACCTAGCTACCCCATATCAAAAGTATTAACTAATATTCTGTAGACTAAATCTCACAATTCATTTATAAATGAATCAACATTTTTAGAAACAATCAACCAGTAAGAAGACAATCAAATATATTGTATAGAAAAAGCAAAAGAAAGGAGGAGGTATGGAAAAAAAATAATTTTTCTACTCTCTTAGTAAGATAAAAGTGGTGGAAGATATGGGACAGTAGGATAAGAGTAATAGAGATAATGGACTGACCTTATCCATTGGCTAATTTAAAAAAGCAGAATGTATCATGATGTTGTTTAGATGAGAGGGTGACCTCACACTATTTGGGGAAATTATTGACTTCATTAAAGAATATTCCTATTTTAGTAGAGTTGTAAGTAAGAAATTATGGTGAGAGGCAAGGACCTCATAATAGGTTCTGCTTCTGAGGAATGGATAAAGTAAGAAACCACTTTCTCTGAGAAAGAATGTACTTCCAAATGCTTCTCACCTGAGATCAGCAAGCATAGGCATACCTGATAGTGACTAGCACCAAGAATGGTGAAGGAGGTGGTTAAGTGATAGCCTGATATAGATTAAGTGGTCATATTAAGGACAGGAGATAAGACCAGGAATCATAATTCAGGAAATGGTGATTATCTTACTTCACTGCTTGGACACCTCAGATCTTCTCTATTATGTCACAAAAGCCTTATTATCCTGCAAGATCACTTGACCCTGGAATTCATACCTCATCAATACCTTTAATCTCTAGTCCTTCCTTCTAAATCAGGAGTAGGGAACCTTTTTTCTGCCAAGGGTTATTTGGATATTTATAGCCTCATATATGTGGTAAAACATTTAATTAATTCACCCCTAAAAAGCTCCTAGATTTATTGAATTTTGAGTCTTATCTGCAGTGGTCTTGCAAAGTCAGATCAATAAAGCTCAGATGCCAGAGGTTCTCTACCTCTGCTCTTAAATGAAGGAGAGATTCTTCCAGAATCTGTTTGAAGAAGATACAAAGGTGAGTCATCTCTTCATTTCTCAACCAGTTGCACTCCTCTAGACTTTTCCATCATATACCTCATTGATATGAAACCTTTTATCCACTCCCCTTTTTTAAAAAATTTATTTTATTTTTATTTATGGAATAAAACAAGATTTCTATAATACAGGACCCTTTCTTTTCTGTGTTAGATTGTAAGCTCCTAAGGACAAGCATTATTTTCTTTTTTCACATCTGTATTCCCAGTGCTTAGTAGAGTGCCTGATATATGTGTATGTATGAATGTGTATTTGTAGGTGTGTGTAAGCAAATGAATATGCATATATAAGTCTAATGCATATGTCTATGTTTATGAATACACACAGGTATATGTATGTCTATAGACAGATAGATAGATATTTATATATGCATATGCAAAGATTCCTCCCCTTTCTCCCCCTTCATATATCAATCAATGTGTGTTTTCCTGCTGGATGGAATCTAAGCAAGCTCTTCATAGATAACTTAACTCCCCAATTTTTTTATCTTTTCTGTTACAAATAATATTAAATAAGATTTGATAATCTTTATGTTGTTGTTTTTTGCCTTTGAAACAATATTGCAAGGTTAAATGATCAAAACCCAGCAAATTATGGTTTTTCTTCCTCTTGAGTAGAAGCATCATGGCCTAGTGGATGCATTACCAGGCCTGGAGTTAGAAACTTGGGTTTAAGCAGTTTGTCTGACTTCTTATCTATATATTCCCAGGCAAATTGCTTGAACTCTTTTTTCACTCAGGCAGCTTCCCAAGACTTCATCCTATATCTGAAGTGTTCTGTATTGGCCAAAGCAGTTTCTATTCCAGGAGGTTTTCATACTTTTCATATTTTGTGCCATTAGGTACCTGTATTTACTTTTCAAAGAAATTATGTGTTTCCATTTAGCAGCAACTAATTTCTGGTTTTTTGTTTCCTTTATAGCAAGAATGTTCAGATAGACATGTTTATTTCTTTTACTATTGTTTTAATTCCTTGATCATTGGACAAAGATCTAAAATTTAAATAAATAATAATTAAATATTGATAGTCATCTCAAATGTATGTGCTAACATGTACCCTGGACTGGACCCTTATTAGCTTTCCATCACCTCTGCAGAAGAACAAACAGGTCATTTTGTATTTCATCTTGTTAATGGATTGCCTTGAGCAAAATGTAAAACTGAATAGTTAGAATCAGATTTTTTTTTTACACATTCCCTTTTTTCAGGATTAGTAACTTGTTTAAAATACTTATTAGATAACCTGCTAGCAGTTTGTATTTGACTTCAATTAGTTAAGAATCATTGTATTAGGATTTGGGGGTGGCTTTCCTATGATAGTAGAAAAAAAATAAACAAAATTATAGGCAACTTTTCAAAATAAAAGTAGAAGTATATAAATGTTCCACAATGGGGAAAACTAATTTGGAAGTCAGGCAATTTAAAAGCTCATAGCTGTCCAAATTTATGATTGATTATTCCCTACACTAAAAAAAAGGGCATCAGGATATTCTCTTGTCACTGCTAATCACTGGAGTAGATGATGTGAAAATCAAATTCTGACTCTTTATGATGAAATTTAGTAAAGTACTAGCACATTTTGATGCATGACAGGAGATTGATTAGTGTGAGACTATGTTGTAAGGTGTTGTTCATGTGCGGATTGTAGGGAATTTTGAAGGTATATATTAGGTATAGATCCCTATGGAGTTCCAGTTGCCTCTTTCAAGGTGAAAATCCATTTAGAGTAGGTGGGTAAATGAGATAATAGGCAGTGCAGGAGTCAGATGATTGTAGCCTGCACCTAGCCAACAAGTTTAAAGGGATGTTTTGTCCTAATATTGATCCTCTATAGACTAAATCAGAGTCCTGAGAATTATGATGTCATAACTGATTGGTGCAGTTCTAACTTACAATAAACCCACAAAGAAAAAGTATTTTACCAGTTCAGCATAAACAGACACAGAACTAGATGATGAGAAATGAGAGAGAGAGAGAGAGAGAGAGAGGGAGAGAGAGAGAGAGAGAGAAAGAGAGAGAAAGAGAGGCAGAGGCAGAGACAAAGAAAGAGAGATTGAGAGGAAAATAGTTAAAAACAGAAGCAGTATTATTTTGATCATTTTTTGGAGGCAATCAGTTTTCTACACATCACAAAGCCTTGATTGCACAGTGTTCAAATAGATGTTTACATTAGTGCAAAACTTGTATTTTCAGCAGAGCTGCTAATAAAAAATTATGAGTTTCCCAAAGAAGGAGGGAAAATGGCTTTTTTCATGCCTCAGATGTACTCCATGGATGCATGGGTACTTAGCCAGCATAGCACACGGGAGTTGTAATGTCACCAAGCACAGGAAAAATGAGGCTACATTCGAAATTATTACAAGATTTATTTGGTGATATCTAATCACTGTCAAAGAAAAAAAAAGACTCAAAGGAAAACATAAAAATTAAATTACCAAACTATTTTCAGGAAAACTTTTGTAGTAGAATATATTTTGCAATTACACTTTTGAGTAAAATGACCTGGCAATGTGTTAGGTCCATCAACCACATACTTTCACATAGTGATATAGAATCCCCAAAGTTCACAGTTGGAAAGGATATCAAAAGCCATATATTCTACCACATACCCAAATAAGAAGCCCCTTCTACCATATCCTTAAAAGTAGTCAACTTGTTCTCTTTGAGGTCTTCTTGTAGAGGAAACTCATAACTTCCTGAGGCAACTCATTCCACTTTGAGGTAGCTGTAATCCTTACAACTGACAGATGGCACAGTGGGTAGACCACTTGCATGTGGTCAGGGAGACCTGAATTTAATCTTTTTTGCTTTGGTTTTTTCATCTATAAAATGAGTTGGAGAAGGAAATGACAAACCATTCTAATATGTTTGCCAAGAAAATTCAAAAAATTGGGTCATGAAAAATCAGACATGATAGGGCAGCAGAGTCACAGTGGATAGAGTACTGGGTCTTCCTGGTGAATTCAAATCTTTCCTCAGATATTTACTGGCCATGTGACCCTGAGCAAATCACTTAATCCTGTTTGCTTCAATTCTTTATTGGTAAAATGGGTTGATAAAGGAAATGGCAAAACACTGCACTATCTTTGCCAAGAAAACCCAAAATGGAATCACTAAGAGTTGGACATGACTAAAGAACTACAACAATCATTACAGAATTTTCCCTAACAACAAATCAAAAATTTTCTTTTTTCAGCACCTACCTATTTCTTAGTTCTGTCCATTTAGGAAAAGTCATTGTATGTTCTTTATCCTCAGAGTGGAACATGACATCAGGGATGTGATGCCATGACAGGCAAGTGAAATGTATTTAACTGAGGATGAATGGTGCAAAGTCACCCAGACTTATTTGCTCCTCTGGAGTCATCTCAGTCCAGTGGCCAGAAATTAATCAGGACAACTGGAGATGGCAAGCCTAGGTAAGGAAGAAAGGAGACAGAGATTGGTCTCTTTAACCAAATCAAAAAAATATAACAATCTGGCCAAACCAATTGCTATTTACATTCACTCTTACATCTATTCCCCACTCCTCAACTTTCTTCTCTTTTCTCCTCTCCTTTCTGTCCACAGGTATTACACCCTGAGGATTTTTCTGCCCAAAGAAATGTGAATTTTGATCAATGAAACCTGACATGGTATCTTAGGGTTTACAGGTTTCAAATCACTCTGGTTCACATTGCTTGGCCAGTGATAGGTCCCAGGTCAAATCCAGGATTTGGGCCCTGGTTGGTTGAGTGAATGTAGAAGGTGAAGTACAGGTCTAATTTCCCATCCACATGACAATCAATCAATTATGTATAAAGAGTAACTATGTCCTACACCATCATGAGTATCTTTCTATAATATATATTTTTGCCTTCTCCAACCACTCTTCTTATGATAATATCTCACAGCCCAGGATCATCTTTGAAAAGTTCTTTATTATCTCTGAGATAAAATATAAAATCCTCTATTTGCATTACTCTTCCAAGGCAATTTTTTTATTCCAGTAAGTCACCTACTTGCTGATTTTTATATTTGATGTTTCATCTCTTCTACCTATACATTTGCATAGACTGGCTCTCAAGTTTAGAAAGCTCTCCTTTCTTCACCTCTTCTACTTATAACTCTTAACTTTCTACAAGGCTCAGCTCAAGTGCCACTTTTTACGTTCTTACATAAAAATTGTTCTTACTTAATGGATTGCCTTGAGCAAAATATAAAACTGAATAGTAAAAATCAGAATCTTTTTTTCTTTACACTTTTCCCTCTTTTCAGAATTAGCCTTGTTTAAATGCTTTTTACATAACTTGTTAGCAATATTTGTATTTGGTTGCAGTTAGTAAGGATTATAAAGAATTAATTTGTACTGACTTGAACTTGTGAAGATTGAGGGAGTAATGCCCTTCATTATCCTGTCCAGTTGCCCAGATACAGAAAAAGAGGAGGCATTTCAGAGAAGTTAAGTCCTACTATTAGGGAAGCTATTCAATGTGCTTTATAAGTGTCTTATTTCTTTCCAGTATCACAGATGAACTAAAAAAGTGATGGCATTAAAGGTAAAGGAAAACACTTCTTACATAAGTCCTTTCCTAATCTTAGATTGTAACTGCTCTCCCTAACTCAAAAATTGTTATTCTTTTGTATGAATATAGATATATACACATACATATACACTATAAATGTAAATGTTACATATGCATATTTATGTATACTCATATAGCTTATATTTCTATGCCACACACCCCAAGAACTTAAGTTCTTTTCCCAAGTACTACTTAGTTTTCATCTTTGCCTAACATAATTTTTAGGTATCTAGGAAATTATTAATTAGTCTTTGTTGAATTTCAGCTCACCTTGACTTTTCTACTCTTGTTTCCTATGTTAGAAGTGGTTCAAACCCCAGCATTCTTAGTTCAAATGAGTTGCTGGAATGAACACCCTCATATTGTTGCCAATTTTTAAAGATTTAGAGATTGAAGACAGAAGATTTAAGGTTACTGAAAAAGTGAAGGAATTCGAAGCTCTCTGGGATGTTAAAACTGCTTAGGATTTTATTATAGAATATAACAGAGTAAACAGGTTAAAAAACTTCTCTTGAAGAGTCAGAAGCACTTAAGACAGATTGAATAATAAAGACTTAGAAGACAGTGAGTGAGGCAGAGATAGAGGGATAGGTAAAGAGATTACAGATTTTGTTTCAGTTACATGCACAATTCTCTACATCAATATCATTACTTGATAGCACATAAATTCCTTGATTCCAGCCATTCAAACTTTGATGTTGGGATTTTAATTCTACAAAAGTAGTTATTCCTTTCAAATCCACAATTAAGTTATCAGCTGCTTTCTTGTGTGTGATAGGCTGGAAGATTCTGCCCCTCCTCCAACATATTATCTTTTTGAAATGGTAGGTAAATGACAAAGTTATATCTATATAGTTACACTAAGTAGGGAGAGGAGGTAAGAGGTTGGGGCATATGTGCTTTTAAATGTTCACAGATTTGTTATTCCCTTCCTACTCCCCCCAGCCCCCAAGAAAGGGAATATATGAATGTTGGCTCTACTCCGGATCTCTTTCAGTTCACCTGTCTTCTTGCTTTTCCTTCACTCTTTTAGTTCAGGTGAGATACTGGAAAGAAACAAGACACTCATGAACCACTGAACAGTTAACAAAAAAAGGGTATGTTTCTCTAACACAGAAAGGATATACAAAGATATTGCAGCACATAACTTCTCTGCCTATGCCTGCCCCCATTTCAGATAGAAAACAATCTGGGCAGCAGAATAGAATAAAGGGAAGGACATTACTCCATAATCTTCACAAATCCAAATCAATACTGCCCCAACTACAAATTGATAGGATATTTTTTAATACCCCTTAGGTAAGCTAAGTCAGAGTAAAAAGTGTTCATCAAGAGTTCTTTGTGTTCTTTGTCTCCTTTTAAAGAAAAATTAATCCTTGTCATCATGGGGAGGTTATTAGGGTCTAACCCCCATATTCTTTTATATCCTATAATAACTAGATTTAAAAACTAGGAATTATCAAACATACTGAGAAAATTATGTAGCTTATCTAGTATAAAATAGCATCAAGCCAATCCATCCTAATAGCTAAATATTCCTTTTAGGAAGCTACTGTATTCTGATTACCTAGCCTAAGGGTAATGTGATGACAAAGAAACATAGTAGACATAGAAAAGTTAAGAAGGGTGTCAATGTGAAAAGTACTATAGTAATAGAATGGAAATGAATTGATGACTCACTGGTTGTGACCTATGAAGTCATTAATGCTATTTCCTTATAACAAGTTGAATTTCAGTTTTGTTTGGATTTGCTTTTCTCTTATTATTTTACTTTTCAAAGAAATGTCTTGTATAGTTTTTAAAAGTTAAAAATTCTTCCTTTGGAAACTCTTTTTTATCCTTTGATATCTTACCTATCTGGGAATGCCTTTGATGCATATAACACATACACAAAACTCACCTTTATAAACATACAGAATTACACACACACACACACACACACACACACACACACACAGAGAAATGCTAAACATCTTTCTAAGTATAATTTCAGAGATATTGACCATCTGTATTAGAAAGAGGGAATTCTAACCTAGAAGTATAATTTACCAAAAAAAATGCAGATATGACAAAAATCATCCGGCCTATTAACCTTTTATAATGAATATTTGTTGCAAATATTGTTCCCAATGACAGACTCCTTCCTTATCATAATTCTACTTTGTTTGGGCAAAAGCTTTTTGATTTCCTATAATTTTGAATGTATTTTAATTTTAGTGATATCTCTGTCCCTCATTTAGTTAAGAATAGTTCCCTGAACCAAAGCTGTATAAGATAACTCTATTCATTCTCTATTTTTTTGTCTAAATCAAGGATTTTTATTCCTAAATTGCTTTTTACTTCTCTAATCACTCATTGTAAAACAGGCAATCTTTCCACTAGTAGTTTGTTGTCCTGAGTTTGTTTAACCATTACTAATGTTCTATTATAAAATTTGAGGTCTAGAAATATTATTGTTTATTTTTAAAAGGTTTTGAAATATTCATTTTTAACATTTTAAAAAAATTTTAGTTACAAAGTCTCTCCCTCCCACCCACATTTCCCCCACCCACTGAGAGGCATGCAATATATCTATTATAAGTGTAAAATCATGGAAAAATTTCCATATTACTAATATTTCCCCTCAAAAGCAAGAAAAATAGAGAAAGTGAGAAAATTATATTTCAGTTTGCATTCAGATTCATCAGTTCTCTTTATCATCTGGAGTCCTTTGTAATTATCTTGGATCATTATATTGATCAGAATTGGCAGGTCTTTCACAAGTGATTATCATTGCAATCTAACTATTACATGTACACAGTTAACTCACACTTCCTCATATTTTACATTAATTCATCTCCCACCTTAGAATTTCACTCCACAACTGTTCAACCATTCCCAAACTGATAAGCATCCTCCCAATTTCTAATTCTTTGCTACCACAAAAGTTATATATGTATATATATATATATATACATATATATATATATATATTTAATATATAGCTCCTTTTACTTTTGCTCATATTTCTTGGGGGTACAGACATGGTAGTGTTATCAGTATATGAAAGCATATTCACAGTTTGAGTGCCTTTTGGGCATACTTCCAAATTGTTCTCCAGAATGGTTGGACCAATTCTAAACTCCAGCAACAGATTATTAGTTTATCTATTTTCCCAATGAGATATTTCATATTTTCTAACTTTTTTTTCAGTTTTTCACTTTGTTTTATTCTTGATGTCTCAGGGAATCATTGCTTTCACTTGTACAATTCTAATTTTTAATGAACTATTTTTTCAGTGAGATTTTTTTACCTCCTTTTTCATTTGACCTACTCTATTTTTAAAGAGCTCAGTGAACTTTTATGTCTTAATTACCATTAAACCAACTCTAATTAACATGTTATTTTCTTTAGTAATTTTTGTGCCTCTTTTACCAAGCTGTTAATTCTCTTTTCATAAATTTCTTTTATCATTCTCCTTTCTTTTCCCATCCCCCCCCCATCATTCATATATTTTCTTTAATTTCTTATATTTTTAATCCTTTATTTATGGAATAAAATAAACATTTCCGTGACATAGTGTAATAAGAAAAAATACATGAAACTGCAAATCTATTCTACATATACAACTTGCTATTCCTTTCAAATATATGCCAAATTATTATGTAAATTTTTTCTTCACTCCCCCATACTGTCCATCCTTAGAGTTAGCTACCATTAGACACAAATGGGTGTGCATAAATATATTTTAGTTATATACACATCATATATATATACTTACATACATATATGTGTATATATATACTTATATATATTCTATTTATCAATTCTTCCTCTGATGCAATGTCTTTCTTTAGATGTCCTTTATAGTTAATTTATGTATTTTAATAGATAAAATAACTTACTCATTCAAATTCATTCTTAAAACAGTATTTGTCTAATCTGATATTCGTTAAATTGGAATTAAATATTTCTGATCTATAGTTATGATCAAAAGTTGTTCTATCAGCTTCTAATTGAGGACTATAACTTTGAAATGTTCACCTCTGCCTCTCCATGAGGTCTATGTTTCTAGTTATAAATCTGAAGGAAGGCTCTTTCTGTGTGAATCAGCCTAATGCCCCTCTAATTGCATATGCAAGTTTTACTGCAGAAGTTGTGTAAACAATTAGTTAAAGGCCATCCTGAGAAGACAGGAATCTTCTCTGATTATCTAAATGAGAAACTGAATAAATTCCTCTATTTATGACATTTTGGAAAGGAAGAAACTTTTTTATATGTTTTATATGTCTATATCATATCTAATAAACATAGTGTCCGAAGAGGAGGTTGTGTCTTGGGCTAATTGGATCTTTGTCAGTTTTGACATGGAACAGACTTTGTGGACAGGTCAGAGAATCAAAAAGTACTCCTTTATGTACAAATGTGTAACCTGATCAGCTGTCTGCCAAAATATTATGATCCTTTGTCAAAATTCTATAAATATTGATTATTCAGTTAGTTTTGTTGTTGGCATTTGTGAGGATGCCATCTACCCATGGGTTTTGGTAATATCCTAGAGAATTAAACTTCATTTATAATACTAACTTTGTTGTTTCATTTTTGGCCAAAAGGGAAATTAATGGTCAACAGTTGTTACTATGTGCAATCTTTTGATTCTGATCCTTTCACTTTTCATTATTTCAAAAGTCTTTCTGTGTCCTTTCTAAAATCAATGAACTCATCATTTCTTACAGTACAGTAATATTCATCACAATCATGCACCACAACTTGTTCAGTCATTCCCTAATTGATGGGCATCATTGCAATTTCCAATTTTTTTCCACCACAAAGAGAGCCACTGTAAACATTTTAGAATTTATAGGTTCTTTTGTTTTGTTAATTCTTCTAGGAATTCTATTTGAGTCTAATTAGCACTTTTTAAAAACTGTTTATTTTATTGTCTTTTTCTTAGTTTGTGTTTTGGTTTTCCCTGCCACTGTAGTAGCTTTTTATGGTTAAGAAAACTTTGAAAAGAGGTTTAACAACTTGGTAAAAGAGTCATCAAAAAATAGTGAATTCTCTCATATCTGCTGTTTTGCTCTGCTCTCCCCCCCTTTTTTTACTGTTTCTGTTGGAATTCCAAGCATTTTTGTTACTTAAAATTAAGCATTTTTGTTGCTAGCTGGATTGATGAGATTAATCATAGATATATGAAACATAAGGGTTATATCTTTCAGAGTGGTTCAGACAGTAATGACTCTGCAGATTTTCTTCCTCATTTAATCTGCTATCATTTTTCTTCCAACTTGAATGACCCTGGGTAAATCAGTTCTCTATTATGTCTCAGTTCCTCATCTCTACAACGAGTGGTTTCAACTAAAGTGTCCCTAAGTGTTCCATCTCTCAAAGTGTTTGATCTTATGCTAAACAAAACAATTTACTGATGTAGTTTTGGTTTTTGTTTCACTTAAGAGTGAAATTTGTCAAATTAGTATCTTGGCAATACACAACAAAAAAAAAATCAATTTGTTGAATAAAAGTTCACTCTTCAAACTATTTGTCCTACAGAGTATTTTCATATACTTTAAGACCACAAATAGGGTCTTTTCTTTTCTTTCTCTATAGCATCATTTCATATTATTCTCTATGTAGATATCATAGGAATAGACAAAAACATTTTTAAAATGCATGAAACTGAACACATGTCAGGCAGGCATTTGATAAAAGTTGAAAAACAGATATTCATGCAGCTGTTTCTACACAGAACAATAAATATTGTGGAGAAATATATCTTGTAAACAAAATATCTGAAAGATTGACAGAATTTTTTCATTTGTCTGGATGTCGCTATGTAAAAACTGCCTGTCTCATTATATGTCAATAATTTCTTTGCTTTCTATCCCTTATTCAGCAGCAAAACAATGTAGGAATTGTAATTTAGTTTTCATTCTTCAATCTGAACCACAGATGTATTTATGTTTGAAAATACCCAAGTAGCATCTTTAGGTTTTGCTGTTTACAAAATAAATTTTTCCTGTTTTTTCATACTGTTCTCCAAACATTAATATATATCCCGCCCCAATTAAATCAGATCATTTACAATATTACTTATATTATTATACCCTTCTCAGTATACCATTCTCCCTCACAGGAACTGGATTTGAATGAAGGATTGCTGTGCTAAGATGCCAGCCTAACTTGCTTCTCCAGAGCTATCTGGGTCTAGTAAACAGATATGAACTAGAATTATTGGAGGTGGCCCCAGATTCAAGGCAATCAGGGAAAGCTAGATTGTGCAGTGGATAAACCACTGACCTTGCAGTCAGGAGGATAGAAATTTGAATCTGGCCTCAAACACTTTACTAGCTATATGACTTGGGCAAGTCACTTAAACCTGATTGTCTCATATCCAGGTCTATCTCTTGATTCATATCTGGGCACCAGATTCAGATGACTCTGGAAGAAAAAGTGAGGCTGGTGACCTAGAACAGGTCACCCTCACTCAAATCCAATCACATACTTGTCATGGCATCACCTATCTGTTGTTGTGGTCCTCTTTGAAAATAAAGGACAATAGGGTGGCTAGGTGGTGCAGTGGATAGAGCACTAGCCCTGGAGTCAGGAGGACCTCAGTTCAATTGAGGCCTCAGGTACTTAATAATTTTCTAGCTGTGTGACCTTGGGCAAGCCACTTAACCCCATTACCTTGAAAAAAACCTAAAAAAAAATTGAAGGACAAACATTATCTCTTCCCCATCCTTATATTCTGAGACAATGGACTGATTTACAGCTTTGTTAATTCCAACTAGGCCACTTGATTGGAATGATTATGATTTTTATCCATTGCTTCTTTTCTAAAAATAAACAAACAACCCCTCTACTCTTTATTTTTTACAGAGCTATAGAGCTCTATAGAGCTCTACAGAGCTATATATATATAAATATACTCATTTCCTTATGGTAAGGGGTTTCCAAATTTCTGTAGTAATGCCCCCACTTCCATTTTTTTAGGGGTTTTTTGCAACCTCAAACAAAGTGTGAACCCTGGGAACACCATGGGGAAAAAAAAGACAACATCGGATCATGAACAAAGCATTGCTAAGTCAGAACCTGCACATAAAGAAGGAAACTAATCTCTGCAAAGGCAAGATCTGGACTCCATAGGCAGCATAGGATTAGATCCCAGCCCCAGAAAAAACAAAAAACAAATGGAGTTATGTTGAGTCACTTTCTGGACTCCTTTATCTTTCCCCTGAGGAGCTTTAGAAGGGCACGAGATAAGTTTTCCCTTTGTACACCAAGGTCTGGATTTATTTTCCAAAATACAAGTGCTTAAATATCCTCCCACTCCCTAAAACAACATTCTTGTGCTTAAGGGCACCTGGAGATGAAGATTTACAGTATTCTCACACACAACAGTCCTTAACAGGGGTATAGTCCCTGTACCCCAGGACCAGAGCTAAAACAGCAAGGACAAACAAACAAAAAAAACAAAACAAAAGAGTGCTCACTAGAGAAAACTACTTTACAGACAAAGATGACAGTAATGCCATGTCTGAAGAAGGCAGTGAAAAATCACTCAAAGAGGAAGTATCAAAATAGTCTATAAATTGGACTCAAATATAAAAGTTCATCAAAGAGCTTAAAAAAAGAATTTAAAAAATCATAGAAGAGAGAAAGAAGAAAAATGGAAAAAAAGAAATGAAAGCGGGTGGCTAGGTAGCATAGTAGGGCGGCTAGGTGGCAGTGGATAAAGCACCAGCCCTAGAGTCAGGAGTACCTGGGTTCAAATGCGGTCTCAGACACTTAATAATTACCTAGCTGTGTGGCCTTGGGCAAGCCACTTAACCCCGTTTGCCTTGCAAAAACCTTAAAAAAAAAAAAAAAAGAGAGAGAGAGAGAGAAATGAAAGCCAGGCAGGAAAATTATGAAAAATCAACCAAAGAAATGAACTCTGTTAAAAGTAAAAATAACTAACTGGAAAAAGAAACAAAGAAGCTAATTGAAGAAAATAAAAATACTAAAAATTAGAATTGAGCAAATAGAAACCAATGAATCTACAAGACTATAAGATTCTATCAAACAAAATAAAAAGACTGAAAAAACTGAAGAAAATGTGAAGTATTGTTTCAGTAAACGAATGACCTGGAGACAATCTACAAATCATTGGACTACTAGAAATCTTGGATCAAGAAAAGAACCTGGAAAACATAATACAGGAAATTATAAGAGAAAACCATCCAAATCTACTAGAACAAAGATAACAATGTAACCATTGAAAGAATCCACAGAACACCTTCAGAAAGTGACCCCAGGATAAAAACTCCAAGGGCTGTAATAAGCAAATTCCAGAAATCTCAAATAAAGGAGTATTTCAAGCAGCAAAAAAAGAAATCAATTCAAATATAAAGGAAAAACAGACTCACACAGGACCGATCAACTTCAACAATGAAGGATCAAAGGACCTGGAATAGCATATTTTGGAGAGCAAAAGACCTGGGATTACAACTGCAAAATTCAGCATATACTGTCAGGAAAAAGAAGATGGATATTCAATGAAATAGAGAAATTCCAAAATTTCCCTGACACAAAGATCAGAATGGAACAGAGAATTCAATAGCTAAATAGACAACTCAAGAGTTCCACAAAAAAAGGTTAATGAAAAGAGCAAGGAAAAAACAAAACAAATGTTGGTCAAGACTATCAAATTCCATACAACCCTAAAAGGGAAGATATAACACTTCTAATTCTTTAGAACTTTACTTCTCTAAGGATAATTGGAGGGTAGAATATAATTGAAGAGAATGAACCTGAAGGATTTGGGTGTAATTGAATCCTATCTCTCCATTGTAGAGGTCCAAGATCACATCATTATGTTTGAAAAAAAAAGCCCTAATGAAAACCCTGGGTGTTGTCTTTAAACTTAAGTTTTTCTTTGACCCACTTTAATCACTTGGTGCTTAGCACCTTGTGTAATGAGAGTATCAAAATCGGGCAGTCCTGAGATAGTGTCTCTGTAACTCACAATCATTTGTAAAGTTCTCAGGTGAGACCTCGCAATACTTAGAGATCTTTAAGATTTTTACAGGGAATTAGATCAGGGTTTAACTTAACAGATACTTCACTTAAAAAGGGGTCAAATAAACTAGGTGGGGGAGGGGGCAAAGGGGGTGAGGGAATAGGCCTTGAGTCACTTAACAAAGTGCTAAGTACCCTATGTGGGGGGGGGGGGGTGAAGTGTGAAAGAAAATAGGCCTGGGGCAAGCAAGAAATGGGGTAAGGTTAAAAAATGTTTATAATTTGATGCAATTTGAGTCAATGCTGCTTACCAAGCAATCAGATAAACAATCTATGATGATATCTTGATAACAATAGTTTATCAAGCAAATCAAATAATCAAACTGTGATTGATGATACCTGATTAATAATATTAGAGGAATAAATGACACCAAGGGAAAAGGCACAAAGATTTGTAATTTTAGAGGAAGGGAAAATGCGAAGGATAAGGGAAGAAAAGACTGATAAAATGGAAGTGAGGTATAAGTGAAAACTAACTGAAAGTTAAATTTTTGAAAGAAAAGTCAGAGGGGGAAAAGTAAAATTTTGGTGGGGAGGAATAAGAGAAAAATATAAATGGAGAAAGATAGCATGGAGGGAAATAAAGAATTAGTAATCTTAACTGTAAATATGAATCAGATGAACTGTCCCATAAAAACAGAAGCAGGTAGCAGAGTGGATTAAAAACATAAATCCTACATGTTGGTTTCCCCAAGAAGGAGTATTAAGTATTGAAAAATGGGAAACTGCGGGGAAACCAAGGAGTGAACATTTTAAACAGGAAGGTCAGGAGTATTTCCTGTAGGAGTCTTTTCATTAGGGAATATTTTAAAAATGTGCCTGACTCCACCTGGAGATGTTCCTTTTGACTCAGAGTATATTAAAAGTTAAAGTAGAAGTTCAAACTATTCAGCAGGAAGATAAGAGTGAAAAAGAGTGGTGGCTTTTCCCTCCAGCACCACCTCCAGACCCGCGCCTGCCTCCGGGTAAAAGGAGGGGTGTGGAAGCCAAGACTCTGGGGTCTTACCTTCCCAGGAGAATCTTCCTCCCAGTTCCTGCTTTAGGAATTTGTCCCAGAGAGTCTCTGGGATGCTGGGCCCCACCCTGGGATTCAGGTGGTGGTGGCTCCCCAGCCAGCATCACCTCCTTCTAACTCTAATAACCCTCCTTCTGCTCCTTTATGGTCTACAGAAGAAAATGTTACCAAAGATAAGGACCATATGAATATTGTTCAAATAGCACTTGAAAAGCAATAGATAAGGGAGAGAAGATTCCATGGGATGTGAGAGAGGCATTGTTCTCTTTCTTCATACTTGAGAGACCTGATCCAAAGATTTCAAGGATTGTTTTGAGAGAATGCAATAATTTAAATTTTAAAACATTTAGAGAATTAAAATCAGCAACCAGCATGTATGACAACACTAGTCCATATGGTTTAAATAAAATAGAAATATTAGGTAGACAAATATTAGCCCCAGAAGATTGGACCACAATTGCAAAACCTACTTTTATACCAGGAGATTACTTAATATGGAAAACTGAATTTTTTGAGAATAATACTAGTCAAGCTAAAAGAAATGAAGCAGCAGGATTAAGAATAACATTTGAAATGCTCTCTAGAACTGGTCCATGGGCAGGAGTAGATAATCAAATTGGGTATAATTTACAAGCACATGGACAGGCATGGCTAAAATTGCCTGAAAAGGAGGCAATGGGAGTGAGAGATCAGATAGCTTGTTTGCTCATGGCCAGCTTATCTAGATCTTGAAGTTAACTGAGAGAGAGGAATTAAGAAAAAGCATTAGATAAGAGAGAATTGTTTCACGAAGACTTGATAAAATAAAATGTTAAATTCTAAAAAAATGCTATTTAAATTCAAAAAGACAAGATAATCAGGCTCATTTTAAAATACGTAATTTGATTATTATAAAAAAAAAATGGGAAGACTGAAGATTTAAAAAGAAAAAGACTGCCATCCCAGAAAAGATTTAGGGCTGTTGAGGTTATTTGGTTTACTCTAAATTGATAGAGGACAGGAGATATTCCAATTAGGCTGAGGGATTTTTGAACAACTGTTTGCCTCCTCAAAAGTTATAGTTATTTATAGTTAAAATCAAGAAGTTTTAGATAGGGGGCAGCTAGGTGGCGGCTAGGTGGCGTAGTAGATAAAGCACCGGCCTTGGAGTCAGGAATACCTGGGTTCAAATCCAGTCTCAGACACTTAAGAATTACCTACCTGTGTGGCGCCTTGGGCAAGCCACTTAACCCCATTTGCCTTGGCAAAAAAAAAAAAAAGAAGTGTTAGATATCAAAACCTTTGAATGGAAAAATATATTGTGAAAAATGGAAGCTTCTCTGCATTTTTCCTCTGGTTTTTCGGAAGATTTGTCACCTTTGGTGGTGTTATCCTGTTGGTTTTTGTCTTTGTATAATGTTTAAAGGGACCCTCTAGTGTGAGAGCAGATTGGGGTTTCCCTGGATTTGGGGGACCTCTCTGGTTCTAGATGCTCTGACTCCGTTTATGTGTCTATATGTGTTTGCTTTGAAATACAAGCAGAGAGAAGCTCTCAACTGTCTCTCAGGCCTACTGTTCTCTGTGTTCTGATTGGCCAATCTTCTTTCCATTCTCTCTTTTAGATCTTCTTTTCCTCCAAAACTCATGATTGGCACCAAAAAAAAAGAAGTTTTTCCCAAGAATCATGTTATTATTGGAGGAGAATGGAGTTCTATTATTTTCTAGTGTCTTTTTTTTCTGGTCTGTTAGACTAATCTAATTTTATTTACTGATTTGGCAAATTATGCTTATAAGGGACCTAGGAGAAATTGAAATTGTCCCTAAAATTATTTTTTGAACTGATATTAATTAGCATGTTTAAAAAATATATATTATATATGAATTTTGGGGGTGAGAAAGGAATGATAATCAGTAAAGGTAAATAATTAGTGCATACTACTTTGATATCTCAAAATGAGAGGAATCTCCAATTCCAAGAACATCATTTTGTCAGATAGAAAGTTCTTTTAAGTTAGAGCATTGAGAAGTTAGAATAGCACTGATACAGATAAGAAGGATTCGCAAACTTATATATTTTGAAAAAAGAAAATAATTTAAGTTAATTTTGAATATGAGTTTGGAATTTATAAGATTATTAAGAGAACTTTAAAGAAAATCTTGTAATCATAAAAAGGTATTTTAGAAACATCTGGTCTCAAGAAATTTTTATATAATACAGTTTTAGGGAGCAAAGGGAATATACATTAAATTGAAATGTGTTATATATAATTAGTAAACTTTAAGAACAGATTCAGACAATTTTTTGAAAATTTAATATTGTGTTACAGTAACAAACAATGCATGAATTGAAGTGTCATCCAACACCTTTGTAAAGATTCTTTATAAGAAAACTGGAGAATACCTTGCCAACAAGGTTATATTTCTCAAGGTCTTTTGCCTCAGAGATTGTGATAAACTGTGCTCTTCCACCTATTATTTCTTAAAGGGAACATTTATATGTAAGATCAAAGTATTTTATTTAATGTCTGTTATTTAAGAAGAAATTATATATGTATCCTGTAACCCTGGCATTGATAAAAGTTTTATATTAGATTTTTTGGAAATTATTACATTGGATTTTTAGAAATTATTATATATAAAACTAAATTCATAGAGAATCTTATTTTCTTTTTGAAAATAAGAATGTATTTTGAACAAGAGGTAAATAAGCTTTTAAAACAGAGATGTGAAAGAAATTTATGTGTAGCAGATATTTAGTTATAGGGTTAACTTTAAGAGAATGAGATGTCAGCATGGAAACATGTTTAATATAGGTTAAGAATTTAATGTTTAAATTTAAAGAAGCAAAAATCGTCAACTTAGAGGAAGTTGTTTAACTGCAATTACTTCCAATAATACTGAATAAATGTGAGAGGCTTTGAAAAATGATTGGGAGATTGAAAATTATGTAACCCATAGTTAGGTAATTTACTGATGAGCAAGATGTTGAAAAGTTATATGATCTAGTTTTATCAACATATAAGCTATTTTACTGTAATGATGTCGAAGTTAATGGAGTTAATGATTGATTGCCCTATAGAGGTAATTAGGGAAAAATATCTGAAGTTATGATACTCTAGGTTTCTTGAAATTCTTAAACAATGTGATGGACCTTATTCTAGACCTGTAGGTCCAAGCATAAATGCAATTAAAAAAAATTTACAAGCTCCTTTTTAATCAAAACAAAAGAATGAATTATATGCCCAATTAATGGTATTAATAGAACAGCCACAAACCCTTAACATTTTTACAGATAGTAAATATAGTTATTATGTGGTCAGATATATAGAAACAGCTTTTATTAAGCATAGCACTGATGAAGAATTTTATCAACTCTTTAAAGAGTTACAAGAAGTTATAAGAGATAGATATAATCCTTTTTGAATGCATACATTCCCACACTGGATTGCCTGTGCCCATATATGAAGGCAATCATAGGACTGATCAATTAACCCTTCTACTTCTTATAAGCTTAGTAGAAGAGCAATCTAGTCAGTGTCACAAAAAATTTCACTAGAATGCCTCTTTATTAAGGAAAGAATTTAAAATCACCAGAGAGCAAGCAAGGAATATAGTAATATCCTGTCAACTATGCATTCCATATTTACCTACCCCTCCAAATTATTCTAAGATCCTAGAGGCCAAGTTCCTAATGAATTGTGGCAGATGGATGTGACTCATTATATATCTTTTGGAAAAATTAAATTCATTCATGTTACTGAAGATACATTTGGTTCATGTGCAATGGCAACAGCGCATAATTCAGAGGCTACACAAGGTGTGATTGATCATTTATTCCATTGTTTTGCTATTGTAGGGATACCAAAATCCACAAAAACAGATAATGGCCCTGGATATATGTCTAAGGCATTTAAACAATTCTGCATATATTACAATATAAAACATATTACAGGTATTCCCTATAACCCCACTGGTCAAGCTTTAGTAGAAAGAAAACATGAAGATCTTAAGAGATTTCTGGAAGTGCAAAAGAAGGGGGAATATATAGGGATAAAGGGGAAACAAGGAAGAAGAGTAAATCTCACCTTATATGCCATGAATTTTTTAACATTGAATGACAAACAACACCTGCAGAAAGATTTTTTTAAGGATCTGCAACATGAAGAGAAGGGCATGGTTACATGGAAGGATCCTAAGGCATCAATAATGAAAATGATTGGATCCATTATTAACCTGGGGTCGAGGGTATGCTTCTGTTTTATCCACAGATGGAGAAATTGTCTGGGTACCAGAAAGAAACATCATATCATGCATACCAGATGAATCGAGTAATACAGAAAATGAATAATTTACACTGAAATCAAAAAGGAAGAGATGAGAGGAGAACATATCACAGACTTATGGGACAATTTTTGATGCTTACATTACTCAAGAACAATTTGGGGATTGTAAAAAGAATTGAATATTGGACTTATGTTCAAAACCTTCCATGGGTCACTATTCTACAATGGGGAGAGAGTATGGCTGAAATTGTATTAATTGGGGAAGATGCAAACTATTTAGGATATAATAAAGTTCCTACTGGAGATATCAAAGAAAAGAAGCTGAGAAGAAAATTTAGGCATATTTTTTTTGTAAAATGTGTATGATTGAACCATTTGTTAAATTGAGTAAAACTAAACATTCAACTCATCCAAATATTTATAACATACAAACATTTAGGACCTTGGAAATATCAGGAATTCCATTTGTAGAAAGTATTAAGGGAAGAGGGATATTTCCTACAGAACCTCCTTGTTTAAATTTACATGCTTGGTATTTCAAAAATGAATCTTTTCCACCCTGGGTTGCCTGTCATATTCCAGATAGAAGAATTTATGATCATTCTATTTTGCTACAAGTGTGGAATTCTCCTGATAGAGTTGTTCCATGAGGTATTCTAGGTTATATTAAACCAATTATATACCCAGAAAAAGGGGTAGCTAATTCAGAGATATGGAAGGTATAGATGAAATAAGGTATATACAATGGAATAAGATGTTGGACTAAATATCTTATGCAGAAAAGAAATTGTCTGTGACTGCAGATTAATGTCTTCATGAAAGGATCTTTCAAAGATGTCAATATTATCAGAGAAAAAGGGGGGATATAATGTTAACTGTTACAATTGCACTATTCAAGCATATATAAATAAGGAAGTGGTGGATGATGATGTTGTTTTCATGATAAGACAACCCAAATTTGCTATAATACCCACCAAGGTAGAAGGCTGGTATTTTTCTCCTGCTAATGAGTTCTTAGAAAAGAGAATTAGGCAGAAGAGATGTGTTAGTTGCTTTGTATTTGGGATATTAAGTGTCATGGCCGCCACTGTAGCATCCACTTCAGTGACTATTTCTATATAAATTGGAAAAAATTGGAAGCTAAATATATTCAAGAATTATCAGAAAATGCTCAAGAGAGAATTAATGAAGATCTTTATCATTTGATTAATGCATTACAAACCTCTGTAATGAACACAAGGGACAATTGCAATGTGATTATAGATTTTCTGCTATTTGTGTTACTCCTTTAAAATAAAATACTTCACTTATTCCATGGGATAATATAAAGGATATTTGAATGGAATATGGTATATTGGTTCTATAACTATGGATATGAATCAATTGCATAAAATTGTTAATGATATTGCATTGGCAGCTAGAATGGAAATGGACTCAGGTATTCATAATGTATTTAACTTTGTTAATAGGTTTCATCCTTTTCATTTTATGAACCTATTAGTGAGTATGCTTCCTAGTATCTTTGCATTATTATTGATTCTGTTTATTATGCCTATTTGTCTTAAACATCTTTTGTCACTGGGACAAAACACAGATATCCTAACACACCCCCTAAAGCTTCAGCTTGCCTAAGAAGGGAGAATCTGAAGAGGGCCACCCCCAGGGAGTGATATTCACATATACTTGGTGATCTTCATCAAAGATATGTGTGGATTATTGCTCATTGTATGGATCCATTGGCTCACCAGTGAACCCTGACCTAGGATAATCTGTAGCTCCGGAGGTGGTTGTAAAAGAAATTTACCCAGGAAATTGTAAAACTGGGTCTCCTTTAACTGGTCATTCCTGAGGTAAGTTTTTGCTATAAAAAGTCTGAGTTTCAAAAAATAAAGTTGATAGATTTTCACTTCCACTTCCCAAACTTTTGTGTTTGGATATGTTTGTCTACCCAACCTGACTTTCCGAAATTCACGTCCAGACCCACACCAGAGCTATTGCAAGCGACAGAAATTTTTCACTTGGAAATATGCATGCTCATATGGATGAAAATAAATAAATAAATTTAAAAAATAAAATGAACCAATAATAAATAAATCCAAGAAATAAATGAAACCAAATTAAATATCATTAGATATTTATTGACTGATTAAAAATTAATTATGTATTACCCACCATAAGGAAATAATGTTTTAATAAAAGTAAAGTACTGCACCCTAAGTGAAAGAGCTAAAGGTCAGCATTTAAGTGAAAAACTCCTGGACTCAGGTAGGAAAACTCAGACTTTAATTCACAGGTAACAGTAAACAATTTACAGATTAAACTTCATCTGGAGAGATAGTAAGCTACTTAAGGACAAAGTATTTTAACAAAGGTTAGAGCGTAAATGTTTGAGAGGAAATAGAAATGGAAGAGGAAGTAACCAAAAGAAATGACAAGGCTGAGACCTGAGTGGGTCCAGCCTGGAGCTGGGTCCACATCGGTAGTTACAAGTCAGGAAAGAAGTAGGGAAAGAAGCAGTCTCATTGAAAGAGAAAGAGAGAGAGATACTTGGATCAATATAGATCTAGCCATATCTATATGGAGTCATATTGTTCTAGGCATATGGCAAGACCCTTCTGGTCTCTGGCCTAATAATAGTAATATTGATGAGGATGATGTTTGACCTTCATTTTCAAAGAAGACCATGAGATTAGGGATGTGATTCCATGACAAGCATGAGAATTGAATTTGAGTGAGGGGTGCTGTGCTAAGTCACCAGCCTCACTTTCTCCTTCAGAGCCATCTGGGTCCAGTGGCTAGATATGATCAGGAGACTGGAGATGATCAGATCATCAGGAGAAGAGATGACCCTCAGTGTGAGGTCATCGGCATTAAGTGACTTGGCCAAGGTCCCACAGCTAATAAGAGTCAAGGGTCTGAGGTCACATTTGAACTCCTGTCCTCCTGAATCCAAGGCCAGTGCTCTATCCACTACACCACCTAGGTCTTTGGATTAGAGAGTATGAGCTGACCAAGCTCAAGTCCCTAAAGGAAATGCAAAGAAGGAAGAAGGGTCCAGCCCTCAGCTGGACCTTTCTCATGGGTGGGAGAAGGGTGATGCTTAAGGAGTGGTTTAGCACATGGCCCAGGTATTCTCCAATGCCACAGGGGCAGTCCCCAAGGAATCACTAAGGCAATATTCACTGAACATGAGTGGCTTCCTACTTACTCTATCTTTGCTGTCCCAAAGAGCATGATCTTTGTTCATCATGGCAAAAGATTATATCATTTCCCTGTGCCCTGCTACAGTTTTATAAACTAAACAGTCTTTCACTTTAAGCTTATTTTCCCTTTAAATCAATTACATTCCATTTCTTTTAAAATGCTTAGAGATAAGGTTTAGGATAATTAAATTTACATTTAATTACTGAAATTTAAATAATTTCCATAACAATTCTTGAGTTATTTCTATTTTAAAGTTGTTTGTTTCACTTTCTTCATAAACTTCTTATTTATTATTCTTAATAAATTGAATAACATTGAGTTATAACCCATACTACAATGCATTTTATCTTCAGATAAGGATTGTTTGATTTCTTGCTTCTACAACAGATTTCAAAATTCAAGCATTACTCTGACATTATTCACCTATGTCCTGAGCTTGATAGTGATCTTAGCAGATCATACCTTGATATGACAAATGGGAAGTTCAAATTTAACTTCCTTTGTGGATATAATGTTAATTCTCTACCTTCTACAGTATTCTAGAATATCTGAATTCTTGTCAGTGGCCCTAATAATACTCCTTGGTGTTTTTGTAGTCTTTTTTTCTTCTCCTAATTTCTGTAGGACTCCAATTGCAATATTCTTACTAAAGTTTCAATTAAAATTACGTAGAAGTCCAGAGCTTCCTTAAGGAGCAACTATAACTGAGAACTAGTTTATAGTTTGTTATGATTATATGGGGATATACCACACATGTAGGCTTAGGAAAATGCCCTCCTTGGTTTTCATAATGTAGAACCCTAAAATATCTTTAATGGTGTAAATACTTACAAATATAAGTAGTTGCAACAACTCTGACTCTATCTCCATATACATGTACCCTGTAAAATAAAGGGCCCCTATATAAATTGATTGTTAAGTTCACTCTATTGAAATTTTATCACATAGTAATGTAAATTGATACTAAAACTCTGATTCTAGAATACTTTTTTTTAAGTTTTATTTGTTTAAGACAATGAGGTGTTTAAGTAATTTGCCCAAGATCACACAGGCAATTATTAAGTATCTGAGGTAGAATTTGAACTCAGGTTCCTCTGACTCCAGGGCAAGTACTCTACCCATTGCACTGCCTAACTGGCCCCTCCTAGAATATATTTGAGATTATACAACACTTTTTCCTCACCACTCTTTGACAGTTGATCCCAAAGTTCCTATCTTGCTAATTCTCAGAAGTGAAGTCCAGAGAGATTAAGTAATTTATTCCAGTAGTAAAATGGGAATTTAGATTGTATATCAGGTCTCCTCACTTCAGATTTAAGCCAATATATAATATATTATTAAGTATGAAGTAGGTGCCTCATCTTGAATTTGTTATATTGTTTGTATTAATAATAAAATTTACACTGAAAGTGGATTGACCCTTGATTTCTAAATAACCTCAATCATAATTATAAATATAGAGTAATCCTATAAAACTATTCATTGTTACTAGAAGCAATTAAGTACTACTAGAACCATGATTTCTGATGGAAAGGGTCCTGGATTTGGATGACCAGGATTCAAGTCCTGGTTCTACCACTTATGATTTGTTTGACCTTGAAAAGTAACTTTCTAGGCATTAGTGCTTTCAAGTGTAAAAATAAGAGAAATGGACTAGATTATCCCTAGTCAGTGAATATTTAATATAAATTCAAAGAAGAAATTACATTTAATTAACACATATTAAAGTTGTTTCCATTTTTTATGTCTTAGGAAAGCAAAGAAGTTTCTACTGAAGGTAACAATCTCCCTGATCTGTAGATTACTTCTATACACGTATCTATTAAACTAGATCAATAGCTATTTACATTCAGTTTACTGAGTCAAAAGACCTAGATTCTAGTTCTGGCTATGCTGCCCTAGTCACCATGTGATTTTGAATAAGTCAAATAATCTCTTCATATTCAGTTTACTTCAGCTATACTTATAGATAACCAGTAGAATTCCTTAAATTCTAAAATTTTGTGATTCTATGACTTTTGGAGGGCTGAAAATCTTTTTCAACATTGTATTTAAATCAAGACCTACAGGTTTGTGCTCAGACCTTTAACATAGCTCATATTCATCTAGAATAGCATGATCATCCATCTATCTACCTTCCTATTTAGAAATGAATCTTGTGGAGCACAACTAAAATAAAAGCATCGCTATTCTGTATGAGAAATTATTTAAGCAAATAGCAAGTAAAAATATTAGGTCTGTCAAAATACTAGATTCTTAGGATATAGATACCAAAAAATTAATCTTTTTCTCAATCAGAATATACTCTTATCAGAGAAGGCATTATATAAGTATATGTATAATAATACTGAATTAATTCAAGGCAGTTAAATATAAGGTCCTTAGTGAAGTAGAATTGTAGAAATTGAAACGGTTTTGGAAGACACAATAGGAAGTCCAGTCTGACTGGGCTAGCTGTGGGAATGAAATGTACAATAAGACTAGAAGGGATGACCAGAGATTGAACTTAAAGAGCTTTAAGGAGTCAAAAACAGTATTTTGTATTTGATTCCAAAGGTGATAAGGAAAAAGTAGAGTTTTTTGAGTAGGAAAGTAACATGTCAGATCACTTTGGGCAGTTCTATGAAATAGTGATAGCGTGTATGGTAAAATGTGTTAGGAGGGAGAAGAGATGTAAGGCAACTAGATTTCTCAGTAGACTATTGAAATACTCTGTATTCATTGTGGCCTTTTGCAGGGAAGGGGTAAAGAAAAAAATCCTATGGCGGCAGAAGCTCTAGCAGAATTAGAAGCAAGGAGAGAATAGTCAGGGTGACGCTTTTAATAGCATACTCCTCTGTATATTAGCTTTCAACATGTAAAAAAATCTTTTTTTTTTTTTTGCTCACTGAATATTTGGGCAAGTTGTAGTATATTCAAGTGATTCTCCACCAAAATTCAAGTTGATATAGAGTCACCTGGGGAAAATAAACAGTAGGAACAGAATTTAGCAAAAGTTCTTTTCATCTCTCTCTGGAGAGATGTTTGTTGTTGATACCTGCAGAGCTGGGAGGGAAAACTAGGCTATTTAGTGATATGACAGAATCACCAACAATGAGTCCCTGGATAACTGCCAGGCAAAAAACATTGGCAAAATATTTGTTCTGATAGAAAGTCAACTCCACAGATGGTTATCTGTGAGAAGAAATAGCTACAAAAAGTCAAGAAGCTGCTTTTTTGGTGAGTTCGGTTGACCTAATAATAGTAATGTTGAGGATACTAATAACATGTGATGATTGATAAGTCACTTCATTTCTCTGTCTCAGTTTTATTTTATTTTTTTGTTAAGAAACCAATGTTTATTTTCCATCCATATTTTTCCAACACTATTAGAGCATCTGGGTAAAACTTAGGACCACTCTGTGGTAGTTCCTACCCATTCAGTGGCCTGAGCAGTAGGAGCTGCAGACCAGTCCTCAGTAGCCGGCTGAGCACTCCAATCTTCAGTAGGGAACTGCTGAATGGGCACAGATGGCACCTGGACGCCCTCAGACCAATCAGCCACCTCTGGCTGAGCAGTAGTGAATTCTGGGGCAGGTGCAGTCCATTCACCCTGAAATTCCTCCTTTGTCACTGCCTTCTCAGCTGTGGCCTGCTCTTCCTTTTCAATCTCCTCTGGATCTCTGTAGAAGTAAAGATCAGGCATGACCTCCTATGGGTGCTCACGGGAGCTCACTCATCCACAGGACTTCTCGGGCCAGCATCCACCACATCAGACCCACTGAGTGAGCTCCCTTGTTGTTACATGGAATGGCAATGTCCACATATCGAAGTGGGAAGTCTGTGTTGCACAGTACAATGGTTGGAAGGTTAACATATGATGCTTCAGTCAAAGGCTGATGATCTGCAGGAGGATCAGTGACCACCAAGAGGCGAGGCTCCCTGAAAGCTGCCTGGATCTGGTTAGTGAAGGTGCCCGGGGTGAAGCGTCCAGCAATAGGTGTGGCGCCAGTGGCAGCAGCAAATTTCAGAACAGCTCTTTGGCCAGTGTTCCTGGATGAGATGACACTAACATCAGCTGGATTTTCAATGGCAACAATGGCACGAGCTGCCAGCAGAAGCTTTTCCCAAGTTCTCTTCAAATTAATGATATAGATGACGTTACTCTTCCTTTTGTAGATATACTGTTCCATCTGGAAGTCTAAATTGGTGCCACCCAAATGGGTGCCTCCTGCGAGGAATTTGAGGACATCCTCCTCCTTCATCTGCAAGATATCCAGGGCTCTGGACATTGTGAAAGTTTCCCTTGAAAGTTATGACGGAAACTGTGAACAACGCCATATGGACCCCTCTTCTGGGCAGTGCTGAAAAGCCTGTCTCAGTTTTAAAAGTTAGAATAATAACAATCACCCTAATAAATTAGCTTGACAATGGGGAAGGCAATATATAAATTTTCCTAAGAGACTTTATTTCTTGATTTTCTTTGTCTTAACTTTTCCTTCTTCACTGAAATTCATGTTCAAATGTACACCAAAGAAATAAGAAGTAACAAAAGCAATAAACTTTTAAAGATGGAAGCAAATACTATGAATTGTAACAGACCTCACAGGCCATTGAAATCAGTCCATTCATAAAATAAGAACCAATTTGCAAACATAGGGAATTGTGTAATTTCACCATCAAGAGATATGGATCATGGGAAACAGTAAATAGATAGTTTGAAAGGACTAATGCTTTTTTTGTTTTTTTTAATTTATTTTTATTAAAGATAGTATTTGAGTTTTACAATTTCCTCCCCAATCTTGCTTCCCTCCCCACCACAGAAAGCACTCTGTCAGTCTTTACTTTGTTTCCATGTTGTACCTTGATCCAAATTGGGTGTGATGAGAGAGAAATCATATCCTTAAAGAAGAGAAGAGAAGTCTAAGAGGTAACAAGATCAGAGAATACCTGTTTTTTTTCTAAATTAAAGGGAATAGTCCTTGCACTTTGTTCAAACTCCACAGCTCCTTATCTGGATACAGATGGCACTCTCCTTTGCAGATAGCCCAAAATTGTTCCCGATTGTTGCACTGATGGAATGAGCAAGTCCTTCAAGGTTGATCATTACCCCCATGTTGCTGTTAGGGTTTACAGTGTTTTTCTGGTTCTGCTCATCTCACTCAGCATCAGTTCATGCAAATCCCTCCAGGCTTCCCTGAAATCCCATCCCTCCTGGTTGCTAATAGAACAATAGTGTTCCATGACATACATATACCACAGTTTGCTAAGCCATTCCCCACTTGAAGGACATTTACTTGATTTCCAATTCTTTGCCACCACAAACAGAGCTGCTATAAATATTTTTGTACAAGTAATGTTTTTTACCCTTTTTCATCATCTCTTCAGGGTATAGACCCAGTAGTGGTATTTCTGGGTTTCAAAGGGTATGCACATTTTTGTTGCCCTTTGGGCATAGTTCCAAATAGCTCTCCAGAAGGGTTGGATGAGTTCACAGCTCCACCAACAGTGTAATAGTAAGACTAATGCTTTTTAAAAAAATAAACCTTTCTTGAAAATATTGACAAGTGAAGAACTGAATTGTGAAGAACATTAAATATACAACATAGAATTTATATTTTGCCCTATAGACAATGAGGAATCACTGAAGTCTCTTCAGCAGGGAAATGACAGTTAACCAGACCTGAATTTTTGAATTATAATTTCAACAGGTATGGGATATATTGGGGAAATAAGAGAAGGGATTCAAGGAGCTCAGTTAGAGTCATTTTGCAAAAGTTCACATGAGAAGTGACTAAGGTCTAAGATTGTGAGATGAATGAAGAAAGGTGGAAAGGTGTGAAATTTGATGATGAAATAGAATTGACAAGACAAATTTTTGTGAAGAAAAGTGAAGAAATGCCTAGATTACAAACTGATTACTGGTGGATTTGCGTAACTCTTCATAGAAAAAAAAGTTCAAAGGAGAGTGAATTTGTTTAGTTAACCAATAAACATATGTTAAATTCCTATGATATATATATGTATTATATATATATATATATATATATATATATATTAAGTATAATTTAAGAGAAAAGATAACAAGTTTGAGTTTAAATAGATTGAGCTGGAGATACTTATGAAATATCCAGGCAGAACTGTCCAAAAGGCAGTTGGAGATGTAAGACTGAAGGACAGGAGAGAAAGTAAGGCTAGATGTATACATCTGAATTGTTTCTGAAAGAGATTATAGTTGAATTGATGTGACCTGAGGAGGTTGTGAAAAGAGAATGGAAAGGAAAAAATGAGGAGGATTTAGGACCTTTAGATAGAACAATAAAGAAATCACTGATGACCTCAGATACAAAAGCTTCTGTACAGTTGGAGAGATAGAAATCACATTACAAAGTTCAATAAGGAACAATAAACTGATTATGGTCATTAAATGTAGAATTCTTTGTGAATTTAACAGTATTGGTGGTAGGAAACAATAGAGATTAAAGAAAAACTTTCTCAGAGTTTACCATAGTGTAATCACTTCTAGGTTGAGATATTTTATGTGTTTAACTATTCTAAGAAAAAAAATGAAATCCAGAGGGTAGCACTTGATTGGGGCCTTGTTTAATCTCTTCTTCCTCTTTAAATAGTTCTAAAGAAGTAATAAAAATGCTTAAGACATCACATAATTGTCTCATACTCTAGTAGGCAGATGGTACTGTTAGATGTTTGATTCTTAGTATCAAAGTTCCCCTCCAAAATTTCCACAGGAAAGAAAAGCACACAAAAATAAACATCACTAAATAAATATAATCGAGGGACAGCTAGGTAACTCAGGGATAGAGCACCGACTCTGGAATCCGGAGGACCTTAGTTCAAATTTGACCTCAGATACTTAATAATTACCTAGCTGTGTGACCTTCTGCAAGTCACTTAATCCCATTGGCTTGCAAAAACTAAAAACTAATAAACAAATAGATATAATCCAGAGGTGGAGTCAAGATAGTATAATAAAGAAAGGAACTCAAGAGAATGCTCCAAATATCTTAGAAGAATGACTCTAAATAAATTTTAGAGTTGTAGAACCCCCCAAAAGGCAGAGTGAAACCGTTTTCTAGCATGAGACAATTTAGAAGGTCAGCAGAAAAGGTCTGTTATACCAGGCTAAGATAGGAGCATAGTCTAACTCAGGTCATGCCAACTCAGAATTGGTCTTTAAAAACCATTACAGTGAGGCAATTAAAACAGTGACAGCAATGGTGGTTTTGAGAACTCCCAGCCCATATTGCATAAGAGGCCAGCGAGCAAGTCAGAAGATTTATGGGAGTACCTTTGCTGGCACCAGAGTCATGACTCTATTGAATTGCCTATAATTGAATCTTGAACTCGATCCTGCCTTGCATTCTAAGCATGAGGAGTACTAGCACATCAGAGCTTGCTGTGGCAAGAAAAGAGGGACTCTTGCCAAGGATTGAAAAGAGTGCTTTTGGTCATTCACAAACAAGTGCACAATACAGGAAAGTCGTAAACATACATCTCCCTAATTCATACCATCTTGGAAGAGCCAAAAACTTACAGTCCTCAGAATTGCTTCTGAAAATAGCTACACAAAAAAAGTTGAAGCTTGAAATGGTACTCCCTTGACTTCAGGAGCAGAACCCCACTTTAGCATAGAGTTAAAATCCAAACAACACATTGGAAAATGAAGAAACAACAGGAAAAAAAGCTAACCAGTGATAGTTACTATGGTAACAAGAAAGCTCAAAATACATACTCAGAAGAAGGCAACAAAGAAAAAATTCTTACATCCAAAGCCTCAAAGAAAGATATGAATTAGTCTCAAGCCATGGAAAAGCTCAAAATGGATTTTAAAAATTAAGTAAGGAAGGTAGAAGAAAAAATGGAAAAAAAAATGAGAGTGAAGAAAATCATGGAAAAAGAGTCAATATCTTGGTAAAGGAGGCACAAAAACCTGAAGAAAATAACACTTTAAAAAAACAAATAAGTCAAATAATAAAAGAAGCACAAAAGTTCATTGATGAGAAGAATGTATTGAAAAGCAGAGTTGACCAAATGGAAAAATATATTCAAAAATTCACTGAAGAGAAGAATTCCTTAAAAAGTAGAATTGACCAAATGGAAGAGGAAGTATAAACGTTCACTGAAGAAAATAATTCTTTAAAAATTAGAATTGGGTAAGTGGAAGCCAATGCCTTTGAGACATTCAAGAAATAATCAAAATCAAAAGAATGAAATGTTAACTATCACAGTGGGAAAAAAAATTGACATAGAAAATAAATCCAGGAAAAATAATTTAAGATTACCCAAAAGCCATGATAAAAGAAAAGTCTAGATGCCATCTGATAAGAAATTATCAAGGAGAAAATAATACAAATAACAGAAAAAAAATCAAGCATTTTGTACAGCCACAGTCAAGATAACATAAGATTTAGTGGTTTCTACATTAAAGTTTGGAGGACTTGGAATATGAAATTCAAGAGGGCCAAAAGACCTAGAATTATAACCAAGAATCATCTACTCAGCAAAACTTAGTGTAATCCTTCAGAGGGAAAAATGGATATTCAGTGATATAGAGGACTTTTCAATATTCCTGATGAAAAGACCAAAACTGAATAGAAAATTTCACATACAAGATGCAAAAGAAACATTAAAAGGTAAACAGGAAAGAGAAAATATAAGGGATTCAATAACATTAAGCTATTTATATTCCTATATGATAAAGTGATGTCTATAACTCCTAAAAATATTTCACATTTTTTGGACAGTAAAAGGGAGTATACATAGACAGAAAACAGAATGAATTGAATGTGATAGTATGACTATCTAAAAAAATAAAATAAAATTATGGTTGAGGAAGAAGAATGCAATAGGAGAAGAGGAAAGAGAAAGAATGGGGTTATTTGTCATAAAAGAGGCCTGAAAGAGATTTTACAATTAAGGAGAAAATGGGGAAATGGGGAAATGAACACATGAACCTTACTCTCATCCAGACTGGCTCAAAGGGAGAATAATATATATACACCCAGGTAGGTGTAGAAATTTATCTTACCATACAGTAAAATATCAAGGAGAAGATAAGAAAAGGGTCTGGTGTTACTGATAGGAGAAAGTTTAGGGTAGATTAAAGTCAGAGGCAAAACACTCTTGAACATGGACAGGATAAAAGGAGATAGTGAATAGGATAAGCAGGGAAAATAGTTGGTAATCATTACTGGGTGAGTTTCTCTGATAAAGACTTCATTGATCAAAGAAATAGACAATATACAGAAAACTGAATCAAATTTATAGAAATAATTTATAAATAGTCAAAGGATATGCAGGTAGTTTTCAGATAAAAAATGCTATTTATCTGTAGTCATATGGAAAAAAATGCCCTAAATTATTACTGATTAGAGGAATACAAATTAAGACAAGTCTGAGCTACTACCTCAGACTAGATAATAAGTAGAAAAGGAAAAATTGAAATGTTGGAGGGGATGTGGCAAAACTAGGGTACTGAAGCATTGTTGGTGAAGTTGTGAACTGATCCAAATATTCTGGAGAGCAATTTGGAACCTCTTTTACTGTGCCTCCCCTTTGAACCACAATACTACTACTACTACTACTACTAAGACTATATCCTAAAGAGATCATAAAAAATGGAGAAGGATCCATATGTGCAACAATATTTAAACTAGCTTTTTTGTGTGATAGCAATTGAGATGATGCTCTTCAATTGGGAGGTGGCTAAACAAGTTGTGGCATATGAATATAATGTAATACTAATGTTCTATAAGAAATAATGAGGAGGGGGCAGCGCCAAGATGGCCACAGGAGAAGAGTCTCTTAGGTGCTCTCTCTCAAAACTTATAAAATAAGGATTCTAACTAAATTTTTGAGAGACAGAACCCACAGAGGGATCCAGTGAGGCAGTTCTCCAGCCCAAGGTAACCTGGAAAACAGCAGAAAGGCTCAACTCCACTGGGTTAGAGGGGCGGCCCACCAGAGTGAAGGAACTTCAGCCTCCCAGAGGCAGCCCCAGAGAGCTGGGAGCCACAGCTCATGGCAGTAGGGACAATTTCCTGACTGAGATCCTTGTGGAGGAGGGTGTACCAATAATACTCAAAAGCTCAGGAAGCACCCCAAGACCAGGCACAGGCTGGGGAAATGAGTAAACAGAGAAAAAAGAGGAACACCATTGAGATATACATTGTCTATGATCCCAAGAAGGATCAAAATACTCAGGCAGAAGATGAGGAAGTCCAAGATCCTGCATCTAAAAAGGCTCCAAGAAAAACAGAAATTGGGCTCAGGCTATGACAGAGATCAAAAAAGATTTTGAAAATCAAGTGAGGGAGATAGAAGAAAAATTGGGAAAAGAAATGAGAGAGAGATGTAGGAAAAACATGAAAAAGAAGTCAGCAGTTTAGTCAGAGAGAGATCCAAAAAAATGCTAAAGAAAATAGCATGTTAAAAACCAGCTTTAGGCCAAATGTATAAAACAGTTCAAAAAGTTATTGAGAATAAGAATGCTTTAAAAAGCAGAATTGGACAGATGGAAAAAGAGAAAAGAAAGCTCTCTGAGGAAAACAAATCCTTCAGCTCCACTCTGGAGCTCCAGAGTGGAGCTGAAGGAAGCTGCTGATTTTATGAGAAATCAAGACACGATATTTCAAAACCAAAAGAATGAAAAATTAGCTCATTGAAAAAACAACTGATCTGGAAAACAGATTCAGGAAAGATAATTTAAAAATTATTGGGATACCTGAAAGTCATGATCAGGAAAAGAGTCTTGACATCATTTTTAAAGAATTCCTACAGGAAAATTGCCCAGATATCCTAGAAGCAGAGGGCAAAAATAGGAAATTGAGAGAATCCTCCTATCTCCCCTGGAAAGAGATCCAAAAAAAAAGCAAGCCCCCCAGGAATATTATAGCCAAGTTCCAGAACTGCCAAGTCAAAGAGAAAATATTACAAGCAGCCAGAAGGACACAATTCAAATATTGTGGAGCTGCAGTCAGGATCACACCGGACTTAGAAGCACCTATATTAAAGGCTCACAGGGCTTGGAATATGATATTCCAGAAGACAAAAGAACTTGAAATGCAACTGAGAATCAACTACCCAGAAAAACTGAACATTTCATTCCAAGGGAAACAGATGGTCTTTCAATGAACCAGGGGAATTTCAAATATTCCTGTTAAAACAGCCAGAGCTGAACAGAAAGTTTGATCTTCAAATACAGGCCTCAGGTGAAGCATAGAGAGTGGAGGGGACAGGTAAAATATGAGGGAGTTTATTATGATGAACTACATGTATTCTAGCATAGAAAAATGATACTGTTAATACTCATAGGAAACTTCTCATTTAATAGAGCAGGTAGAAGGAGCACAGGAGAGAGCTGAGTTTGAAGATATAATATATTGTAAAAATGGAGTTAATGGCTAAAAGGGAACTGTAATGGGAGTAAGAGAAAGGAGAGGTAGAATAGGCTAAGATATTTTACATAATAAGATTTTTTATTATTACAATGAGCTATTGCAATGATATGGAAGGGGAGAAGGCAAGGGGGAATGAGGGAACCTTCACTCTCATCAGAGGTGGTTCAGAGAGGAAACAGCATATATACTCAATGGGGTATAGACATCTAGAATAAGAAGGAGAGAAGAGGGACAGGGGGATGGGGGGTGAGTGATGGAGGAGAGGGTGGACCACAGGGGATAATGGTCAGATATAATACATTTTCTTTTTTACTTCTTGCAAGGGGCTGGGATTGGATGGCCTGTCTGGGACCACAGGGCCAGGTGGTTGCTGGGCCTTAGGTGGGCTCAGGGTCTCTTGGCCCCAAGTCGGTGATTAGTCTGCTGTGCCACTCAGCTACCCTATAGCACATTTAAGAAGAGGGACAGAGTGACAGGAGAGAAAAAATATAGTGGATGGTAGTGGGGAAGTATGAGTGGATGGAGTTGCGATCAGCAATGGCAACAGTGGAAAAATATGGAAGTAACTTTTGTGATGGACTTATCCTAAAGAATGATACCCCCGCGACAGAGCCGGTGGTGTTGGAGCACACACACACACACACACACACACACACACACAAATGAGCAGTCAGATTTCAAAAAAAGAAAAACCTAGAAAGACTTACATGAACTGATACAAAGTAAAATGAGCCAGGAGAATATTGCACATAGTAGCAGCAATATTGTATGATGATCTACTATGAATAATTTAATTATTTTCAACAGTACAATGATCCAAGACAATTATGTAGGACTTATGATGAAAAATGCTGTCTGTCTCCAAAGAAAAAACTGGTAGAGCCTTGTTGGAGATCAAAGGAACTTTATCTTTATTTTTATTTGAGTTATTTTGGCTGTGTTTTCTTTCATAGAATGACAGACGTGGAAATGAATTTTACATGACTACACATTTATAAACCATGTAAAATTGCTTGCCTTTCCAATGAAGAGCAGAGGAAAGGGAGAGAATTTAAAACTTAATTTGAAAAAAGTTAAAATTGTTTTACATATTAGAAAAATAAAATATTAATGGAAAAAAACAAATAAAATATTTTCCAAAGAAATTATATCCTACAGAAGCAAGAAAAGAAAAGAGAAGATAAAAAGGGGCTCATCTTTGTCTCTTCTCCAGGAAACAGTATTTTATTTTGCAATTGACAAAGGACAAAAAGGAATTTTCAGACATTTCATGCTTGGGAGACCAGAGGTTAAATTCTCATCACCCTGAATGATGAAGTTAATTGCTCTAGGAGATTCTGTGTCTGTTTGATATCTCCAGGTATTAGGGATGCCTCTATAATTCTCACACAGACCTGTTCAAGCACATTTAGGAAGACAATGAGGAAAACTTAGAATTAATTATTTTTCTGGTTTTCATTTTTATGTTTTCTCTAGCATCCTCACAATCTTTTTTTTAAGTTTTTGCAAGGTTGTGGGGTTAGGTGGCTTGCCCAAGGCCACACAGCTAGGTAATTATTAAGTGTATGAGACCACATGTGAACTCAGGTACTGCTGACTCCAGGGCTGGTGCTCTATCCACTGTGCCACCTAGCCGCCCCACAGCCCCACAATCTTTGAAACAGGTCTTATCTAAGAGATACACTAGGCCATCTAGTTCAAACCCTTCATTTTATACATATGGGGCATCTAGGTAGGATGGTAGAGGCCTCTATTAGCTGTGTGACTGTGGGCAACTCACTTTACTCTGTTTGCCCCAGTCTCATCTTCTGTAAAGTGAGCTGGAGAAGGAAATGGCAAACCATCTGTGTATTTTTTCCAAGAAAACTTCAAATGTGTCATGAAGAGTGGAACATGAGAGAAAATAACTAAAATAAGAAAATAACAGAATAGCAATATGTTACAATGTTTACAAAATAATTAGTGACAGAAAGGAGACAAAAACCTACCAATCTTGGATAAAGTTCTATTTCCATAACACAAGCACCATAGCTCCTGGAAGAGTTAGGGTTGTGTGTTGCACAGCAATCACGTTCCTGCCTAGTTGGAATCAATCATCTCTGTCTCTCGATTTACTTCTATTTGTCCATTTTTCTTGACTGAAGCACAGTACCACATATAATAAGGCCTTTCATCAAATTTTTCAGGTGTTAAAATTGATCCATTAGAAGACATTAGGATCAGTATGCATTCAATAGTTATATAAACAGGTGGAGGACACTTTTCTCTCTGAATTATATTGTTCTTATTCTGACTGCATTATTTGGATAAAGTTTCACTGGAGAGAAATCCAACCTTTAAACATTTGTTTCCAGAGTCATCATACCTTGAATTTGTGCATAAATTTTCATTCTCACTTTACCCTCCTACACTTTTCCCATCCTAACTCCCAAAGATACTGTCACATTCCCTCAGTTCACTCTGTCTATCTCTCTGTTTCTGTCCTTACTCTCTCCTTCCATTTCTGTCTCCCTCTCTCCACCTCCCCTTAACTGTAGTTTAATATATACACTTGGTAGAAAATATAGAGAACAGCTCACTCTTACTCTAAGGCTTTGAATTCTCCAGGCTCTACAACATCCTTCCCAAGTTCAAATGCATCAATTATTTGTACATAGTTGCTTTAGGTGACAGAGTAGATAAAATGCAAGGTCCAGAGTCTGGAAGACTTGTGTTCAAATACCTGAACAAGTCACTTTATATAATTTGCCTCAGTTTTCCTCAGTTGTAAAATGTAGGCAGCTTAGTGGCTAAGTAGATAGATGACAGGTCTGGAGTCAGGAAGGTCACATCTGGCCTCAGACACTAGCTGTTGGGATAAGTTACTTTATTTGTCTCAGTTTCCTTAACTGTAAAATGAACTGAAGAAGGAAATGGCAAATTACTCCAGTATCCTTGCCAAGAAAACCCCAAAGGCAGTCACAAAACTCCTGGAACAACTAAATTGGCTGAACAACAACAACAACAAAATGGGGATAATAACAGTACCCATATTTCAGGGTTGTTGTGAGGCTTAAATGAAATTATATTTGCAAAGCACTTAATATAGAACCTGTCAAATAGAAACTACTTAAAGAAAAATCTTAGTTTCTTCATTCCATTTAATTTTTTTAATTGACATAATTTAGCTCTACCTCTTATTCTTTAGATTAAAAAAATTTAAGATTCTGGGACAAGTTGTCCTTCTTGTGATAAACTGCATCATTTTATGCAATCTATTTTTTTTTTAGGTTTTTGCAAGGCAAATAGGGTTAAGTGGCTTGCCCAAGGCCATGCAATTAGTTAATTATTAAGTGTCTGAGGCCAAATTTGAACTCAGGTACTCCTGACTCCAGGGCCAGTGCTCTATCTGCTGCACCACCTAGCCACTGCTAATGCAACCTATTTCTATTTCTGTCAATATTGATTGGTATTTGTGGTAGTATGAAAAGGGTTTTGGATCTGAAATAAGCAGCCTAAGTCTAAGATTCAGTTTTGTCATTTACTGACTGTGTGACCCTGAGCAAGATACTTCATCTCTTTGAGCTCTGTTCTCTTTACCTATAAAATGTGCACACCAGTATGAATATGTCTTACTGCACAGAGTTATTGTGAGGATCAGATAAGAATTTATATATAATGCTTTACAAAGTGAAAAATGCTATAGAAATCACAGTTCTTATTTTTATTATTATTTGAATTCAGTTGGTACATGAGCAAGCTCAGAGGGGAAGATAGTAGAATTCACTAAGAAAAGTTTGCTCCTTTCAAAATCTTAATATAACAAGTATTTTGCTCTGTCTTCTACTTCAAGGATCCCAGATATCTGGAGAGTGGAGTGAGATACAAATCCAGCAAGTCAGAGGCATAGAAGATAGATCTGAAAATGTAGCTATGTGAGATAATTTATAGAGGATCTTAAATGTTAGACTGAAGTATTTGCAATTTTTTTGTTGTTGTTTGTTATTCCTAAAGGCAATAGAAACCAATGAAAATTTGGAGGGAAGGATAGTGACAGTCATATATACATATATATGTATACATATATATATATATAATATATATATATGTATGTCAATGGAAATAAGTACCTCCTAATTGAAATATTAGAAAACTTTAATGTTTAATTACAATATTTTTCACTATCCTTCACATGAGAAATATTGTTTCTGACATCAAATAATAATATAAATGGTTGTTTATGATGTTTGTAAAGGAATATGAAAAACTGATCTTTGATTTTCTTTCCTAACAGGGAGACCCTAGGATGAAGACAAAAATCTAGTTTCCCCAGAAATGTAAATGAGTCTTCTTTCAGTCTTTGAAGGCATGCTGGGTGACCTTACTAAAGGAGAAGTAATCTGGGGAAACTTCCTTCAGGTTCTTGTTCAAAAGAATTCGAGGAATCTAGGAGCACCAGTTTTCATCATTAAAAATATATATAGAAGCTATTGTTTGAATCCCAAAGCCAGAAGTAAGAGGGAAAAAAGTGAAGGAGGTGAGGCTTTCAAGTAAAACCAAAGGTAACTAATAAGTCTTTTAAAACTTATAACCTTGTTACTCTCCTTTTTTGAATCGTTGTCCATTTTCTTAGAGTAAATACTTGGAATGCTTCAATGGCTGTGAAATTATCAGTGTACATATAGCCTATAAGATCAAGATTATAATCCACCTTTATTTCTTCCAAAGGATCTGTCCAAAAGTTAAAAATCTCAGAAAAAGTAGGTTGTTTTTATTTTAGTTGAAGCAACAAAGGGGAAGGAAAAACCTGCTTTCCTTTTCACAAAGATCTTTGACTCTGCCATCTCCATCATTCTGACATCAATTCCATTGCTAAGGCAACCTCATTGCCAAATTCTACCAACGTAACACCTTTCACTTTGGTCCTTTTATTCTCAGTCACTTTACTACCATACAGGTCAAGTCCTCATTATTTTTCTTATTTCCTATTATAGTAGCCTAATGCAACTTTTTTCTTTCCTTTTCAGTCTATTATTCACATAACTGTCAAAAGAATTTTCCAATGGAATACCTCTAATCATGTTACTCCACTCATCAAAAATCTCTAATGGCAACCAATTACCTTTAGGATAAAGTGTAAATTATTTAACCTGACATTTAATGGTAACCATGATTTCTAATTTAACATTCCTAGAGGTTTCTCATTGATCTCCTGCTTGACTATCCCATAGCCCAGTTTTCTAACCACACAGGATTACTACTCATTTTCTGAATTGGCCCATTGTTGGGCAGCTAGGTGGTGCAGTGAATAGAGTGCTGTTCTTAGAATCGGAAGGATAGGATTTTGAATCCAGTCTCTTTGATTCTTACTGGTTGTGTGACCTTGGGCAAGTTATTTAAACTTGATTTCCTCACTAGTCATCCTGATTCATATCTGACCACTGGATACAGATGACTGTAGAGAAGAAAGTGAGGCTAGTGACTTAGCACAGCCCCCCCCCCCCAACCTTGCACTTGTCATGTGCTTGCCACATGCTTGTCATGGCAACATCTCCCCAATGTCATGGTCTTCTTCAAGAATGAAGGACAGAGGGGTGGCCAGGTGGTGCAGTGGATAGAGCACTGGCTTTGGAGTCAGGAGTACCTGGGTTCAAATCCGACTTCAGACACGTAATAATTACCTAGCTGTGTGGCCTTGGGTAAGCAACTTAATCCCATTGCCTCGCAAAAATCTAAAAAAAAAAGAATGAAGGACAGAAAGGGGCTGCTAGGTGGCACAGTGGATAGATCACCAGCTCTGCAGTCAGGAGTACCTGAGTTCAAATCTGGCCTCAGACACTTAATAATTATCTTAGCTATGTGACCTGTGACCTTAGGCAAGCCACTTAACCCCATTTGTCTTGCAAAAGCCTAAAAAAAAAATTAAGTACAGGGTGGAGAGCCAAGATGGCTGCATGAAGGCTGCATTTCCTGGTAACTCCAACCCCCCGAAATCCCCCCCAAAACAAAGGATGGCTCTAGCCAAATTTCAGAGGGGCAGAACCCACAGAAAGACTGAGTGATACATTTTCCCAGTAGAAGTTAACTTAGAAGTTCTGTGGGAAAGGTGTGTTTCACCAGGTCTGGGGGTTGGGAAAAAACCCCAGTGCAGCCCAGTGCAGCCCAGCCCAGCACAGCCCAATGCAGCCCAGAGATCACTGGCAACAGCTTGAAGGGGTGGTGAGAGAACTCTGCTCCACCAGAATGAGTGTGGAAGGAGGGAGCACCAGCCACAGAATCTACAGTAAGAATTGAGAGAAAGCAGCCTGCACCCCCAGAAAGACTAAGGGAAGTCTGCAGAGATTTCTCTGCTCTCCCTGGAGTAGGACTCTGTTGTTTGTCTGTACTCAGATATTGCAGATTGGGCTTCCATACTAAAGAACCAAGCTGGATCCCTCCTTATAGCCCCAGGTCAGAGGGTAGTGCTGTGGTCATCTACATATCAAAGCACTGGCTAGAGAGCATAAGACCTTGGAGGAATAAAGGTCCCTGGGGTGCCCCCCCCCAAAAAAACAACCCCAAAGCCTTGGAAGTGCTGTAAATTAGCCTTGGGCTGATGAAATGAATAAACAACAGAAAAAGAAGATTCTGACCATAGAGAATTACTTTAGTCCCATGGAAGAGCAAAATACATACTCAGATGATGACAAAATCAAAGCTTCCATTTCCAAAACCTCCAAGAGAAATAGAAAATGGGCTCAGACTATGGAGGAGCTCAAAAGCTTTTGAAAAGCAATTAAGGGAAGTGGAGGAAAAATTAGGAGGAGAAATGAGAGTGATGCAGAAAAATGATGAAAACCAAATCAAAAGCTTGGTGAAAGATATACAAAAAAATTCTGAAGAAAATAATATGTTAAAAACCTGTTTAGGTCTAATGGAAAAAAGCAAAACACAAAGGCAAATGATAAGAAGAATGCCATAAAAAGCAAAATTGGCCAGCTGGAAAAGAAGATAAAAAAAGCTCTGATAAGAAAATAACTCCTTCAAATGCAAAATGGAACTAAAGGAAGCTGATGACTTTGCAAGAAATCAGGAAGAAATAAAACTCTTCCAAAAAAGCCAAAAATTAGAAGAAAATGTGAAATATCTCATTGGAAAAACAACCAACCTTGAAAACAGATCCAGAAGAAATAATTTGGAAATTATTGGGCTATCTGAAAGCCATGACCAGGAGAAGAGCTTAGACTGTATTTTTCAGGAAATAATACAGTAAAATTGCCTTGAGATCCTTGAAGCTGAGGGTAAAATAGAAATCTAGAGAATTCACTGGTCACCCCCTGAAAGACATCCCAAAAGAAAAACTTCCAGGAATATTATAGCCAAATTCTAAAACTCCCAAATAAAAGAGAAAATTCTAAAACCTGCCAGAAACAAACAATTCAACTATGGAGGCCCCATAGTCAGGATTACACAGGATCTGGCAGCATCTACATTAAGGGTTTGTAGGGATTGGAATATGATATTTTAGAAGGCAAAAGATCTTGGTTTACAACTAAGAATCAACTACTCAGCAAAACTGAACATCGTCTTTCAGGGGCAAAAGTTGAACTTTCAATGAAACAGGGGACTTTCACACTTTCCTATTGAGATGACCAGAGCTGAACAGAAAGCTTGATCTCCAAGTACAGGACTCTGGTGAACCACAGAGGGAGTGGAAGAGAGGGACTAACTATGAGGAACTTGATGGTATTGAACTGTTTGTATTCCTGCATGAGAAGAAGATATTGATAACTCATATGAACTTTTTCATTTATAAGAGCTGTTAGAAGGAGCATATATAGACAGGACATAGGAAGGAGCAGAATATAATGGTATGATGCGGTAAAGAGATGGAGTCAAGGAGTGATGGGGGAAAGTACTGGGAGGAAGGAGAAGGAGATGAAGAAGCTGAAAGATTTCACATAAAAGTAATGAAAAAGCTTTTTTCAATGGAGTGGAGGGGAAGGCAAGGGGGGATGAGTGAACCTTCATTCTCATTGGAAATGGCTCAGGTCGGGAATGGCATACACACATAATAGGTGAGGAAATCTATCTTGCCCTGGAAACAGATGGGAGGAAAGGGACGGGTTGAGGGGTAATGGGGGAGGAGGGAAGGGGGAGGGGAATAGGTGATAGAAGAGAGGGAAGATCGAGGGAGAGAGTACTCAGATGCAACACACTTTTGGAGAGGGCCAGGATGAAAGGAGAGAAAGAATAGAATAAATGAGAGTGGGGAGAAATAGAGTGGAGGTACAGCTAGTAATAGCAACTGTGGGAAAAATACTGAAACAACTTCTCTGGTGGACTTATGATAAAGAAAGTAACTCACCCCAGAGACAGAGCCATTGAAATCTGAACACAGACTGAAGTACAATTCTCTCTCTCTCTCTCTCTCTCTCTCTCTCTCTCTCTCTCTCTCTCTCTCTCTCTCTCTCTCACTCTCTCTCTCTCTCTCTCTCTCTCTCTCTCTCCCTCTTCTTGAGGTTTCTCATCTTCTTGGGGGGGAGTGCGTTAATGTTTTTTCTGATGTTTACTCCTATAATATTCAATTTACATGAATGTATGGCATAGAAACAATGTACAGACTGTCAGACAGCCTTCTGTGGGGGGAGGAGATAAGGGGGGGAAATTGTAGAATTCAGAGGCTTGAAAAAAATGATGGGTGCATATTACTATTGTATATAATTGGAAAACAAATAAAATGTTAAAATGTTAAAAAAAAAGAGTGAAGGACAACATCATGGCTCTACATATTTATGCACTCAATGAAAATACAGAAGTGTCAAGTTCTCTATGGTTCTCAGCTCTGCCTCTCTTTGCATATCTATCCCTTCAATTATTTAACTCCTATTCCTTATATAAGCTATTTTTCACTGATCCATGGTAGGCTCCTCTTAGAAGAATGGAATTGATTTTTCAAAGGAAGAGAAAAAGGATATTTAACTCTCACTCCTTTACTCAGCATAGAAAAAAATGAAAGTCACAAAAACAAAATACAAAGTAAAATATTAATTATTCATCTGTGCTACCCCAATATTTTATAGTTTCAGGAAACCCTAGATAATAGATTATTCTCCCCAAACCTGGTAATACTAGGAAAAGAAAAGTTTCATTTTCTTTAGGTATTTTTTGCAAGGCAAACGGGATTAAGTGACTTGCCCAAGGCCACACAGCTAGGTAATTATTATTAAGTGCTTGAGGCTGGATTTGAACTCAGGTACTCCTGACTCCAAGGCCAGTGCTCTATCCACTGTGCCATCTAGCTGCCCCTGGAAAGTTTAATTTTTGCACAGCTAACCCTAGGGTCTTTTCTCCTCAAAGTAGTTAAAGAAATAAGACAATCTAATATAATTTGCCATTGATGTTTCACTCATGCTCCTAGTAGAGACAGTTATTAAATGAAGAATCAGGGGTTCTTAGTTTGAATTTCAAATCCTTTATTAGTAGGTAGTGATTTTGAGTTTGATGTCCTACCACTTGTTGGAACTTTTCAGGGCTTCTCACTATTACTAATTATATTTGAAGTATGGGTGACTTAAAAGGCTCCTGGCCAAGAGAAGTCTATCATTCTCATTCTGCCTTGACATCTTTGACCTTGTGTCCTTTTAGAAAAATCTTCCAATGAGGAATGGTTCCACCACCCTCTTTGTTCTTGACCTTGCCCTGGGCACCTCTTTGCCTGCTGCTTCTTATCACTTCTGTTTACACACACCTCTCTGGCTACCCAGTGGAAAGTCAGAACCAAATCATTCTCTTAGGGGAAGAACATAAAGAGTCCTTTGTATCTGTACAAATTTCATACCACCAGTCTCCTCTCCTATAGGGTGGGGTGTATTGCTTTTTTACCTCATTATATCACTTATCACAACATTTTCTCTTTCTACCTATTGAACTAGTCTCTTTTCTCATCTATGCCTAATGACTTCTGACTTTTTTGTTAAAATCTAAGCTACAGAAGCATTTTTCAGTACCTCCTAATTCTAGTGCCTTCTGTTTTTTTTTAATTATTTTCTGTTTATCCTGTATGTAACTTGTTTGTGCATATTTGTTTCCTTGTTGTCTCCCCTTTAGCTTGGACTGTGAACTTTTAGAGGACAGGAACTATATTTTTTCTCTTTTTCTGTCACCAACAAGAAGCTCAAAAGTAGGCACTAAGTAAATGTTTAGAACAATTCTGAGCTGTGACTGCCATTGTTTATTGGAAATAGAAACTGGAAGATCAGTGTTCTTAAGTCAGAGAGTAAAAAAAAAAGAAAATGGGATCTAGGAACCAGTTTGGGAATGAAAATTATTTAAAAGCATTCAGGTCCCATGAGAGTATAAGGTACAAATGAAAAAAAACTTATAGAACCAAACTGTATAAAAATTACAGACTTAAGCTGATGATTGTATAGTAGGCTGTTGCTATTTACATGTCCTCTTGCTGATGGTGACAATTACTTAAACAAAAACTTTGTTTTGTGATTAAATGGTACGTAGTGCTGACAAGTTAAAACTTTATTTTTAAAAAGCTGCAAAAGAAAAGAAAAAATTTAAAAAGATTGAGCCCTGACTTATTTATCCTCTTGTCAATGCCCCTTTTTCATAAGCTCCTTAGAATTTTCAAGATAGCTAATTGTTCTTTATATTTAAATGCAGATTGTGCCACATGGTTATGCATTCCATTAAAAGGATATTTAGGCTATCTATGTGCTGAAGTAATAGTATTAAGTTAACACCTCAGAGATTTGTTAACTGATCTCACTCCAGTGGCTGAGAAACAAATGATTAATAATTCCAAAATATAATGACTTGAATTTTTATTCTTTTCATAATCAAATTTTGTGAATCATTCCTGTTAGATCACTGTAATTCTTGTTTCTTGGCATTCAGTTTAGTAGTAATTCACTCCAATAAATATTCATAGCTAAATATAGCCTCTAGTCTAATGGGAAGGTTAACATTTTACAGGTTACAGTTTTCTAATTCACTCTTTGTCTTCTTCTCCCTTCCCCCCATACATGTATACCTAAGTTGCTTCCTTAAAGGCTGGGTGTTTGCCCTGTTTATATGAATACAATTTTCCCCTATTCTTGTTCAGATGCTATATTCTAGGATCTTTTTGCAATCATCTTCTTTAATTAAGAAACAACGGTTCAGGATTAGCATGGTCTATTAATCTCTTCTACAGATCATATGAAACATTGCCTCAACTCTGCAAGGTATTCTCAGATTCTCAGTCCGCTCTCAGATCTTTGTGCTTAGAAAAGAATGAAGGTAAAAGACAGAAACCCTCTGCTCCAATTTGTTGAGCCATTAATGACTTCTGAAATTCTTAGAAAGAAGGACAAAAGAGAAAAGGTGAAAGGAAACCAAAAGGCGGATCACATCTCTAAGTTTACTTTTATAGGTCATAAGAAAGAGTACTTGCTCCTAAGAGAGTCATTTCTCCCAAGATTCTAAGCTAACTCTTTCACCTTCCAAGTAGGGCAATTCAACTCACTAAATCACTTTCTCTAGGAAACACCAAAAGATGTTGGTTAGCTAACCTGGACCCCAATCACTAAAGATGGCTGGTGTTTCCTTTATTAATATTAATAAAGTGCCAAAAGGGAATATCTACATACCTTATGGGAAAGAGTTATGGACAATTAAATTGCTAAAGAATGGTTGGCCTTCCAATAAGCTCTTCAAGTTATCAAGGAACTATCTGGATGAATCTTTTTTTCTATAAAAAGTGAAGAGATTCTACTAGATACTCTATAAGGTCCATTCCTCCAACAATTCTGCTTCTGCAAGGCCACAGTTTCTCTAAATGTTGAATTTATGCTGATTTTTTCCCTTCAATTTTAATTATATCTCAGTTTCCAGATATACTTTCCCACTCCACACTACTACCAATGATCTTTCACTTGTAACAAAGAAAAACAGTTAAGTAGAAACTAACCGAATAGTAACCATCTCTGACAATGTATGTACCATTCCATATCCATTTTATGGAATAGAAATTCTCCAGTAAAAGGATGGTGATATATTTTCTCATTTCTAGGCTAAAATTAGCTCAATATAATTACACTACACAGTATTTAATTTATTTTAGTGTTCATGTGATTTAGTAATCATAGGATTATTATAGCCAAAATCCAGAATTCCCAAGTAATGGAGAAAATACTGCAATAAGTTAGAAAGTAATAATTCAAACACCATGAAGCCAAAGTCCAGACCACACAAGATTTAGCAACACAGAAGAATAGGGAATAATATGATATTCCAGAAGGCAAAGTAACTAGAATTGGAAGAAAGAAATATCTACTCAACAAAATTAGAGAGGGGGAATGAATGATTAATGAAATAAAGGACTTACAAGCATTCCTGAAATGGTTAAAAAAAAGTCCTAAATGGAAAGTTTGTCATTTAAATATTATACTCAAGAAAAGTATAAAAAATAAACATAAATAAGGAAATATAAGAAAGTAAACAAGATTAAACTTTATATTCCTAAATGGAAAAATATTTGTCACTCTCCCAAGTATTGTCACCAGAACTGTTAGAACACACTGTTATATGTTGGGATTCTATCATTTGTTCAACAGAACAAAGGGAGGGTGAGAAAGTGGCATATTTTGTGAGAAAAAGCGAAAGGAAATGAAGAATGGGGAAAATCATCTCATATAAACAGAGGCAGGCAAGGCAGAATTTTTACAAAAGTGAAGATAATGGGGGTAGGGAAGTTTTGAATCTCACTCTACTGATTCAAAAAGGAAAGGATATGCATAAACACAGTTGGGTGCAGAAATGCATCTTAAAAAAAAGTAGGAGGGAAAGTGGTTAAGAGGAAGGGGTGATGGGGCAGCTAGGTGGCACAGTGGATAAAGCACCGGCACTGGAGTCAGGAGTAGCTGGGTTCAAATCAGGTCTCAGACACTTAATAATTACCTAGCTGTGTGACCTTGGGCAAGCTACTTAACCCCATTTGCCTTGTAAAAACTAAAAAAAAAAAAAAAAAAGAGGAAGGGGTGACTCAATTTGGATCAATGTCCAACATGGAAACAAATAAAGACTGACAGATTGCTTTCTGGGGGGGGAGGAGTAAGATTTGGAGAAAAATTGTAAAACTCAAAACTCAAATAAAATCTTTAAAAATTAAAAAAAAAAGAGGAAGGAGTGAGAAACTTAGAGGGAAAGTAAATTTTGACAGGCAAGAGTCAGAAGCAAGAACAAAACACCCAAAAACCTCTCGAGGAGGGCAGAGAGTGGAAATAAAAGAAATAAAGGATAAGTCTTAGAGAATAAATAGAATGAAGGAAAGCCACAGTTAGTAATCATAATTGTAAATGTGTATGAGCTCACCTATATAATGCAAGAGAATAGTAGAATGAATTAGAAATTCACAGACTTGAATCAAACAAGACATACAAAAATCAAATTAGGGTCTGGGAAAGAATCTATTGCATTTCAACAAAAGTATTAAAAAAAGCAGACAGTGATAACAATTATTATCTCAGACCAATGATAAATTAAAAAACTAATTGAAAGAGGTACTCAGGAAAATTATTTTGCTAAAAGTCAATATAGACAATGAAATAATATCAATACTAAATATATGTGCAGCAAATGACATAGCACCTATGATCTTGAAGGAAAAGTTAAATGATTTACAGGAGAAAATAAAGAGTAAAACTAAAATTTTAGGGGAAATTTCAATATACCCCTGTCAAATTTAGACAAATATAAAAAAAATAAGCAAGAGAATTTAAGAAAATGTTCCACAAGCTCTATACAATTTTAAGTGGAATTATAAAGGAATATACCTATATCTCAGGGTATTAAAAATTTTCAAAATGAAGAAAATTTGAAATAGTAAATATATTTTCTGAGAATAATGCAATAAAGTATAGATTTAATAAAAAGCCCTTGAAGTATAGATGTCAAATTAATTAGTAGTTAAATAGTATAATCCTTAGAAATGAGATGAAAGGGGCAAAGTCAAGATGATAGAAGGAAAACAGCCTCTCTTAGATGCTCTCTCCAAAATATTTCAAAAACCTTAAAATTATGACTCTAACTAAATTTTCAGGAGACAGAACCCACAGAAAGATCAAGCGAGGCAATTCTCTAGACCAAGGTTACCTGGGAAATAGTGGGAAAGCTCTGTTCCACAGGGTTTTAGGGGTGGCCTGATGGAAGGAGCTTTAACCTTTGAGGAACAGCCCCAGGGCTCCTGGCAGCAGAAGCAGTTTCCTGACCTTCCACCACAGGGACTACCAAGCACAAATTGGAAGATCAGTAGGGAGTCCTCTTCCAGTATGATCACAAAGCCCAGGCATGGCTGTGATCCTTAGCACAATCCAGACCCCAGGAAATGAATGCAGGCCTGTGGAGCCACCCAGCAGCTGCTCCCTGAGCACTCAGCCCACAGAGTGGGGGGAGACTGCCAAGGTCTGTCCTCTGTCCCTGGCACAGGACTCTCAGACCCTGGACAAAGTCTGGGGCCCCAGAGAGGTGAGCTTGTGGCCATTCAACAAACCAGGAGAGCAGTCAGAGCTTCACATACTGAGGTCCTTGCGAGGGTGTCCCAATAATACTCAAAAGTTCAGGAAGCACCTCACAACCAGGCACAGGCTGGGGGAATGAGTAAACAGAAAAAAAGGAACCTGAACATAGACAATTTGGTCCCACAGAGGACCAAAATATACATTCTGAAGACGAGAAAGTCCAAGCTTCTGCATCTTAAGACTCCAAGAAATATAGAAGTTGGACTCAGACTATGATAGAGCTCAAAAAATATTTTGAAAATCAAGTAAGGGAGGAAGAAGAAAAAATGGGGGGGGGGGGGGTAAATGAGAGTGATGCAGGAAAAACATGAAAACGAAGTCAGCAGCTTATTCAAGGAGATCCAAAAAAAAATACTGAAGAAAATAATATATCAAAATGAATTTAGGTCAAATGTATAAAACAGTTCAAAAAATTATTGAGGAGAAGAATGCTTTAAAAAGAAGAACTGGCCAGATGGAAAAGGAGATAAGAAAGCTCTCTGAGGAAAACAAATTCTTCAGATGTAGAATGGAGCTAAAGGAAGCTGATGGCTTTGTGAGAACTCAAGACACAATACTTTAACACCAAAAGAATGAAAAACTGGAAGAAATGTGAAATATCTCATTGAAAAACAACTGATCAGGACCCCAGACCCAGAAAAGATAATTTAAAAATTATTGGACTACCTGAAAGCCATGATCAGGAAAAGAGCCTTGACTTCATTTTTAATGAATTTCTACAGAAAAATTGCCCTGATACCCTAGAAGAAGAGGGTAAAATAGAAATTGAGAGAATCCACCAAATTCCCCTGCAAAGAGATCCAAAAAAAACAGCCCCCCAGGAATATTAAAGCCAAATTCCAGAACTCCCAAGTCAAAGAGAAAATATTACAAGCAGCCAGAAGGACACAATTCAAATATCATGGAGCTGCAGTCAGGATTACTCAGGACTTAGGAGCAACTATATTAAGGGCTCATAGGATTTGGAATAATAATAATATTCTGGAAGGCAAAAGAGTTTCAAATGCAACTGAAAATCAACTCCCCAGCAAAACTGAACTTTCTTTTCCAGGGGAAAAGATGAACTTTCAATGAGACAGGGGAACTTCAGATGTTCCTGTTGCAAAAACCAGAACTGAACAGAAAGTCTGATCTTCAAGTACAGGACTCAGGTAAAGCATAGAGAGGGTGAACAAGAAGGCTATATTATGAGGTACTTATTGATGATGAACTGTGTGTATTCCTGCATGGAAAGATGATACTGATAATATGATATGAACCTTCTCATTTAATGGAGCAGTTAGAAGGAGCTTTTATAGATAAGGCATAGGAAAGAGCTGAATTTGAAGATCTATATTGTAAAAATGGAGTAAATGGCTGAAAGGGAAATGTATTAGGAGTAAGAGAAAGGAGAGTTAGAATAGGCTAAGATAGCTCATGTACCTTTTGCAATGGTATGGAAGGGGAGAAGGCTAGGGGGAATGAGGGAGCCTTCATTCTCATTGGAAATGGCTCACAGAGAAAACAGCATAAACACTCAATATGGTATAGACTTCTAGAAGAAAAAGAAGAGACAGAGTACAGGGGGAGGGGAAGGGGATGTGGGATAGAAGAGAGGGTAGATCATAGGAGAGGATAGTCAGATATAACACATTTTATTTTCTAACTTTTTGCAAGTTGGTGGGATTGGGTGGCCTATCCAGGACCACAGGGCTGGGTGGTTGTTGGGTCTCTAGGATGGGATATAGGTTTGGGGTCTCGACCCCAGGGCCAGTGCTCTGTCTGCTGCACCTTGGTTGCCCCACAGCACATTTTTGAAAAGAGGCAGTGAAAGATGAGAGATAATATAATAGATGGTAGTGGGGAGGAATGGATGGAGGGAATTACAATCAGCAACAGCAACTGTGGAAAAATATGGAATTAACTTCTATGATGGACTTATAATAAAGCATATGATCTACCTGAGACAGAGCTGATGGTATCAGAACACAGACTGAAACACATTTTTTTCTCTTTCTTTCACTTTATTTCTCATGAGGTTTTAAATTTTTATGGAGGGGGCTTTATGTTTACTCTTAAACAAGAATATTTTAGCAATGTGTAAATAAATTAAAGAAAATTTTAAAATATTAAAAAGAAGAAATGAGATCAAAGAACCAAAGACCAATAAGTTAGTTAATGATAACAAAAAAGATAAAAATACCAAAATTGGTGAGATGCAGACAAAATAATACTTAGGAGGAAATGGATATCTCTTAGTACTCATATCAATAAAAGTGCGTGTCAATTAATTGGGTATGAATAAAAAAATTCTAAAAATCAAATGCAAGGTTAGTAAAATTGAAAGTACAATAGTCATTAAACCAATAAATAATGATTATTAATTTATTTTGCTATTTTATTTTTTATTTATTTAATAAATAAAATATAAACTTTGAGAATGGGTATTGACTCAAAAATTTTAAATAAAATCCTGAGATTTCAAAAATATATCACAAGGATCATGCATTATGATTAGGTTAGATTTTGGGCAAGGATACCTGCCAATCATCAATATGATGATTGATGATGTTTTGTCTTCATTCTTGAAGAAGATCATGACATCAGGGAGGTGATATCATGAGAAGCACTTGATTTGGATTTGAGTCAGGGGTTGCTAGGCTATGAACACCAGCCTCACTTTCTCCTCTAGAACCACCTGAGTCCAGTGTCTAGCCATGAACCAGGATGACTGGAGATGACCCTGGATATGAGGCAATTAGGGTTAAGTGACTTGCCCAAGGTTACACAATTATTAAGTGGCAAGTGTCTGAGCCTGGATTCGAACTCCAAAGTCAGTACTCTTTCCACTGCACCACCCACATAATAAGAAAAACAATAAGTCATATGATTTTTTCAATAGGTGCAGATAATGTTTTTGACAAAATTTAATACCTAAGAACACTAAAAAGCAGAGGAATAAATAGAACTTTTCTTAAAATAAGAATTTATCTAAAATCAAGAACAAGCATGATCTGTTATCAAGATAAACTGTAAGTCTTTCTAATAAATTCAAGGTTGAAGCAAGGATATTCATTAACATGAAAATATTGTAATAGAATAAAAACCTTAGAGAGTTAAAGAAAAAGAATGTCAAAAGCAATTAATAAATTCAGGAAAATTACAGGATGCATAATAAATATACTCAAATCATAAACATTTCTACTTATCATCCACAAAACCTAAAAGTATGATATAGAAAGGGAAATTGAAACTTATACATATACTTTCTAAGAAATGCACAGGAACTATATGAACACAATTACAAAACACTCAAAATAAAAATAGAGATGTAAATACTTGGAGAAATATTAATTGTCCATGAGGCGGGCACCATCAATGTAACAAAAATTGTAATACTTCAAATTTTTTTTTCAATTATTCAATATCAAGTCAATCAAACTAGCAATGAATTGTTTTATATAGAGAAAAAATAATGAAATTTTTCTGGAGGAACTAAAAGTCAAGAATTTTAAGAGAATATTTTCTAATGGGGTCCCAAGTGACCAAATTTCAAACTAAATTCCAAAACTGTAATCTTCAAAACAATTTCATACTACTTAAAAAATAGAATGATGGGAAGGATTAGGTATATAATATGGAAAAGCTCTTCTTGGTCTCAACTTCAAGGAACAATTACTCCCTTCCCTACCTTCTTAACAGCACTTCCTTGAGGGTAGGAACTATCTTTTTAATCCTTATATGTATTTAGTATTTAGTACAGTGCCCAGTAAATGTTTATTGAATTGAATTGTACTTTCCTAAAATCTAGGTGATCCATTAAATATAAATCAAATATTGATTTGTAACATTGGATGATTTCCAAATTTATCCTGAAAATGTAACATTTAACTTTTAACAGCCTATTCCAATTGATTCTAGCATATCCCATTCTATAATAATTGAAGTTATCAATCCAATGACATCTCCATAGATCTTAACCCAAATGTGCTTTTTCTATTTTCTCTCCCTAATACTTAATTTCTTCATATGAAAGCATCTTCTTAATAAGCAGTGCTTCTATGAGCCATACCATTTATCCATTTTTGTTCTTTTTGAATAAGCTACACTCTCTAGAGCCATATTATATGGCTTGGGTTTCATCCCTCTGAGTTTCAGTGATATATGTGAGATCAGATTTAAATCATTACCTTATGAGCTTCTAATTCATTTTATTTGTTATTCATATACTGGACATTTGTATATGAATGCCCAGAAAAATGAAATACGCTAATGTTTATTTATATATTCATAAATTATATATGTACAACTATAATAATTATATATATATTACAGAATAAAAATAGAAATTACAAAAGAATGAGATACAAGTGATGTGATATTTATTGTTAGAGTAGACAGAGAACTACTGGTTTTTCATGAGTATGGGAGTAGCATGAATAGTTTTACACTTTAGGAAAATCAATCTGGTATCTGCATGGAAAATAGGTTGGAATTAGGATAGACCCAAGGCAGTAAGACCATTTGATAGGGTATACTCCAGGCAAGTGATGAGGTTTTTACTTAGGGTGGTGACTATGAGAAAAGAGATGAAGGTAGATATTAGATGAAATATATGAGGGTAGAAGTTAATAAAGTTAATAATTTTTACAGGAAATGCTAGTGGCCAAAGCCTGACTTTTCACTCTGAAACTAAAGATTGTGAGTTTCTATTGTTAATTGTTCTAACAATCACAGGACAAATGATTAGAATTTGAGAAACCTGACCAGTTATCTTTGTGAAGATCGCATCACTTTTCTGATATGTGTTAAATATTAAATTTGGGACAAGATAGATAGCAATCTTATCTATGTAATGTAAGGATAGCATATTTATGAACAATTGTGTGGCATGATTGATAGAGATCTCTTTTTATTTCTTTTAATGAATAAAATATTCCTTTTCTCTCTCTCTGTAATAGTCACCTTGAAAAGATATCTCCCACCTATAGGTTTCTTGGTAAATCCTAGATAATAAACTTCATGTCTAACCTATATTTTCTGTCATTTAATTTTATCCCTAAATTTTAAGGTTTCTAACCCCTAAAAACATTTCACAGCTGATAAGATATATAGATCTGTGATGAAGCAGAATGAAAAGTCAGTGTTAATAATGAGAATCAGGGTAGCTAGGTGGCATAGTGGATAAAGCACCGGCCCTGGAGTCAGTAGTACCTGGGTTCAAATCCGGTCTCAGACACTTGATAATTACCTAGCTGTGTGGCCTTGGGCAAGCCACTTAACCCCATTTGCCTTGCAAAAAATAAATATAAAAAAAATAATGAGAATCAGAGGGACCAAAAGGATAGGCGAGTGCTCTTAACAGTATTAGGGGAAATTTGGAAAATGGGAAGGTTTTAGATGAAAAATGATGCAATGATATCTGTGATCCGGGTCACAATCCATCCAAATCTATTGATCTCATGTGATTCTTTTTTAGTCCATTCAAAATGAAAAGGGAAATGATGGAACACTTATACTTAGAGGCATTTGGTGATCTAGGGAGTAAAGGATGAGTTTTCCTAATGGCAGCTTCCCAGCTGCTTTGTATACAGACTAGTTTAGATTATGGAACTTTATTTAGATTAAGAAATCTTAAGGAACTAATATTTGACTCATATTAAGGGAAGTTGGGAGTTTGCCCAGGAAATGTAGATGCAAGACTATTAGGGAAAGAGTAATAAATGTGGTTGTATTGAAGAAAAGCCCCATGACTGACCATTGATGTGACCTGTCTTGAGTACCTTCAGATTGTTGATCACATGCTCTTTTGGGGGCAGATTTGAACCTCCCTAGAATGTATCTTCCTTACAGACCCTTGGTTCTTCCACCTTTGGGGAAGAGGAAAGAGAAGAAGGTTTTTAACCTCAGGATAGTGCTCTTAATCTGTAAGACTATATAGGCCCTTGGGAGAAATGAGGTTCACTGGAGAGAGAATGAGAATTGTTTTGTTTGTTTATAGACTGAAAGTCCTTTATGTTTTTTTATTATCTGTCAGGTTAAAATAAATCCCATACTGAATTTGATGTACTGTTGTTAGCCAGAGTGCTTATACTGGGGCTAAGATCCATTTTATCTTTTCTCTGGAGGCCTAGGCACAAATTATATTCTGATGCTTTCAGAGGAAATTCTGAAGAATTCGGAGGCAACCATTCTATGAGAAGACCCAGGAATAAATCTAGCCCATATAAACCCAGAGTTTTAGTCCTGGGCCAGATTGGTATCATTTTTTTTTTCAGATGTAATCTAATTCTTATCCATGTTTTCCCCCAAAGACTTTAGGTAATGACTTGTTTCTTCTCTTCTTTTTATAAATAAGATTATTTACCTTGATTAAGAATAAAGATAAGCAGCAACAGAAGTGAAATATGAACCCATGCTTTCTGATTCTGAGCCTTGGGTGCTTTTGACTGTGCTAGACTAACCTCCCGTAGAGGTTCTTCCCAGACTGCTGGAGGCCTTCCTTTCGTTCTTTGTCAACCTGGGGAAAAACCCTGTAGCAGTCAGGGCGCCCATCTGTTGTCAGATTGCTCTTAACAGACACTTAATTTTCCTTTGATTGATAGATGAGAGAAGGTTGAATGAATCATTTGTTAATGTGCTCCTCCACTCAGGTGTAAGCACATGTTTTCTTTTAGTATTTGCATTTTAATTTCCTTCTGGAGAGGAATAGAACATTATGATTAATGGAAAAGACATTTAACAGGCACTCAGTAGATCTGGGTTCTAATTCTGGGTCCACTTCCAAGTAGCACTGTAATGCTGAGCAAACTTTTATCCTTGTGATTTTGAATTTATTTATTTATTTAGAAAATGAAGTTTGGATCACTGGCCTCTAAATTTCATTCTCCTTCTAATATGTTATACATGTATAAGAGTATAAAGGAAAAGGTGATGAGGGGAATTATAAGAGAAAAAGTTGATCAGGGCATCAATTTGATGAGCTCTGATAACTTTATAAGTTATATAGACTAGAACATTAGTATATAATCAGGAAAGTGTCTCTCCCTGTAGTATGAACTTGCACACTGACTTTAAGGAAAACTGATAAAACTTGGTGTTTTCTAATGACTGGGAGTACTGAAATGTTTGTCAAGGAAAATTATGGGAATATGAAAGACAGGAGTCATCTTTTTTGGTATCATATAAAGCAGATTCTCATTTTCTTTTAATTTTTTGCTTTTCCTTTATCTTTCTCTGTACTAACATGTAACATATGGCTTCATGTCCTTCAGCCTTTCAATTGGGAAAGGGGATGACAAGAGTTATTTTTTTTCTTTTTCAAGTCAATATGTTTCTACCTCTAGTTACTACAAAAAATCTCCAAAATTATAGGTGCCCCAATGTGGGTAGAAATGCTTCCAGATTCTGCACAAGAATTCAGGGTAACAAATCCCTGAATAATCTACAGAATATGAAGATAATGAAAAGAAATCATAGAATCCTGTAAATGTATATAGAAAACAAAGCACTCAAAATAACTCATAAACTTTTCCTTAAAGGAAATTATATTTTAGGAATGCTGAAAAATCAATATTCCTTTCCATTAGATATCACACTATCTGAATCACTTACTAGAAAAGAGGGCATGTGACGAGAGTACAGTTCCGTTGCTTCTCCAAGTCATGGGTCCACTTTGGTGCTCCTCAAGTCCCAGGGTCACATGAGTAAATTGCCTTCTTACTCCACGATGTTCAGAAAAAGAAGAAAATCTTTTTCTAAAAGTCCGATTTCTGATTCTAAAATTGGGAAGCTAGAACTGAGGATCACCTGCAAGTCACTTCCCAAGGGTGATGATTTCTAGGAAATATCTCTAGTTAGAGGTCTAGATTCTGGAGACATGCCCAGAAGACTTACATTCTCATCTTCACAGAAACATTGTCTGGGGACCACCATTTCAGAATATATATGGTAAAGCACATATCTGCTTTTTGCCCTGTGCTTCTTTAAGAAGTCTTTCAGTGCTAGAAATAGTTGTGCTAAGAATATCCATCATCAAGTTTATAGTTCCTAATTTTTACTTAGAAAACTATGGTCAACCTGAGTCCTTTTTATGGATAAGTGGGTATCTATGAATGTGGAATGATGGTATATTGTCAAATGTAGTTAAAGGGATACTTAAACATATTTTTTTTCTGCACTGTCAAAATGTTTGCTCAACATTTATTTTGACTTTGGCCATGTGCTCACTTGTGGGACAACCTAGATAGATTATGCAGGTATAATAATATGTTATCTTAAAGTAGGTAGAAGACTCTCCTACAATCACTCCTCTTAGAGAATCTCTCCAATACAAGATCTGGACCACTCCCCAAATCACTGCACCTTCCACAGACCCTGGAGGGCATTTAAAGGGAGTATGGGTGTGCCCCCTTCTCTTTTTACCTAGCTCCCTTATCTTGTCTCTATGTACTAGTTAATCAGCAGTGGTCTATCTGTGTAAACTACCAAAACCACACCCCAGGGGGCCTTTAAAGAATTCTTAATTACTTTTTGCTTTCTCTACTTTGTGTTGTTAACTACTTTCTAATATTGTGTTTTTCTTTTAGAGCCACACTCCAGGGTCAGATGGTTGTGAGTTTTTCTCTTCAATTGAATCAATCATCCTTCATCAAAACCATTTTACAAGTGAGGACTTGATTAACAGGGAAAGGGAGAAGGATTTATTTAGAATTGAATATGATAGTAATAATAAAGCATCAATAACACATTTTCTTTTTTAAAAAAAAGTATAATTTAGACAAAAGTAATAGTTACTGGGCAGCACATTTAATTTCCATGTACTTCTCCTAAAAGGGGGAAAAATTGTATATGCTGCCTCCACAGCTCAAGAACATAGATATGTTCAACTGCTTTTGCACTGTTCTTTGAAGAAGGAAAAAATCAAAAAGAAAAATCATGAAGAGCTATGGGCAGTTCTCCTTTGTATGATAGAACAAAGGAATAACTATTGTAACAAAAATGTTTCCTCCTAAATCTTATCCATTCTCATGAGTCAGGCTATCCAATTATTTAGGGGGATCCTGAGTTCCAGGAAATCAATTAAAAGTGACAATTATTCTCTTAGCAAAAATGCCTCTTTGCATGTTCATGTTTGGGGGAAGAAATGTTGGTAAGAAAAAGTTTTACAGTGGTACTACATTGATACTTATCTGTTTTCAATGTATATCAACTTGAAATTAGGTTGATTATTTATCTAGGAATTTAATTTTCCTTGCTATTTACCCTCTTTCCTTCTCCCACCATAGCATGTCTAGTTTTATCATCACTTACTTACTGAACTTCACTGCTACATAGGCTCACAGATTTAGAGGTGCAAAGTACCTTAGAGACCATCTCATTTATTAAACACCCCACCCTCCCCATTATGTGTGTAAAGAGACTAAAGACAAAAGCATTTATGCAAATACATCAATTTTCCTGACCTTCATATTGTATTTAGCAAAATAATTTATATCCCTTCTAATGTTAAGGAATTTGGCATCAGTTATTTATTTATATGGAAGCTGATTTAAAGTGCATCATGAAGTTTATTAAGTGTACTTATACTTCAAAAAAGGCATCAAATTAAAAAATTAAAATCAAAATTAAAAAATTTTTAAAAATGATTTATATGCAACCACTTAGATTGTTCTCTAATGGTTGATAACATGAACTACATATTTCCATTTAGTATTTATTCATTGGGCAAGTGTTCAAGAATGTTTTTAATGCTTCATTGGATTTAAGTTATTGTTTCTATATATCATACTCTGATCGTGACATCTGCTATTCATTTAATGATGGTTTCTCTTCTGTTTTATATGGAGGAATTCCTATATTTATCTAGCTTCTCAAATGTTAGAAATGCTAGGAGGCATCCACTTAGTAAATGATATTTTTTTGCTTCTTATTAAATCTCTAACTCATGAAAACTATTGTTACAACCTTCTCAATGAGAGAACATTTTAATAGAAGGAAAAAATTATATCAAAGACTTTGGCAACACTTTATCATTTTAATGTTTCTTAAGTATGTGTTGATAGATAGGTTTATTTCATAAAGATAGATATCTGAATATGTGTAAATATTAAGAAATCCTTGGTGATATCATTTTATTTGTTCAGACCTTTTCTGTCTCTTGTCAATGATTTATCTTTACTTTCCCCTCAGTTAGGCAATTTTTAATGGATTTGCCCCCTGGAATAGCTTTGATTATCTCTCATTCCTCCTTTCCTCCATTGGGTTATATTCATCCAGGCATTACAACTGCCTTTCTGGTTCATATCTCATGAATAACACAGGCCAATTCCCTTTCCCCATTCCCATTGATATTTGGCAAAAACCACACATATAACAAGACTGATTCTCCACTTTGGTTTCAGGAGAGCTCATTGGGGAACTCTTATGAATTCATTTAAGAGGATATTAGCCTCCATAAGGCTCCCTCCTTTTTAATACCATCAGTAATATGCAAGCACTGCAGCAATAGAACTGGGGGGTGGGGTGGCTAATGAGGTCCCCTGGGAAGTTTGATCAGAGAATATAGAATTTTAGAGCTCAGAGGGATTTTTAGATGGTCCTGCCTTCTCATTTTATAAATGAAGAAACTATTCCTTAGATAGACTAAGTGATTTGTCAAGGTCATGTAGTCAGTTAATCACAGAATCAAAGAAACTGAAAGCTGGAAAGGATCTCAGAAGCTGTAAGATAAAATCCATCTTCCCTATAACAGTCTAGGAAAGTGGTCATCCTTCCTTCCATTAAAGACCTCCAAGGAAGAAGTTCTTTTCCTTCTCAGTCAATCCTTTCATTCTTTCTTTGAATCAGTATTAGGAAACTGTTTCCTAACATCAAGTCTAAATTCAGTCTTTTCAGATATTTACCCATTTTTCAAAGTTCTTCTAAGAGGGAAAAAGGGACAGAGCTAATTTTTTTTTATCTGAACACCAAAACTTAACACCAAGCTTTAGATATGATCTAACTAGGGCTGTGAATTGAAAACCAATCACCTATCTAATTATAAAAAATACCTCTTTTAAAGTAGCCTAAATTTTGAATGAACTCAGTCCACTTCATATGTTTTAAAAGTTAAATTGCTTTCTAGCCTAACCGCCCCCCCCCCCATTTTATACTAGTGAAGTTAATTTTTAAATCAACTGTAAAAATGTTTGTGGATCTTGATTCTAGTATTACATATGTCAGTAATTTCACTCCCAGTCTTGCCTCAAATATTTGAAATTGTATTGCCTTTTCCATCCCCTTAAGCAAGTAAGTATAATTGTTGAATTGGAGAATTATTTAGCTCCTCCAAATCACTGGTCACTATCAGGTTCCTAACTTACCTCTAGATATCAGGCTACATGGTCTGCATTCTGTATAGACCAAGATAAAAAAAAAATTGAATAACAATTTTTAGATTATATCTAGCACAATAGCTAGAAGTAGGATTTTATTTCCTTTCTTTTTTTTTTTAATTTCAAGGCCTTATTATCAGCTTAATTCCTTTCCTTAAGACCACAATAATAATATTGGCTATTGTAGCATATAAAGATTTACACACTGCTTGCTAACAAAATATCTACATTGCAAAGATAACAAAAATGAAGTTTAATGTTCTGCTTCATAACATGCAATTAGTATGCTCTAGGGAGTTTTCCAAAAAAAAAATCCTCATTATGAAGTCAGAACCTTTCCCAGTGTTCCTTGTTACCTCAAACAAAAGGACTATTTCGTCAATTGAATGAGCACAGGAATTTTAGGTCTTTTTTTTAAGCTTTAAAAGGATAGCATTATTAGTTGTGTTTGTCCTTATTATTTTGTTTCAATTAATACCTACTGACCTAGAATCTACAAGACTGTTGAGGTAATTGGGGGAACATAATGTTCTTGGCCTTCCTTTGTTCATTCTTGATCTGGATGACCTTTGGGTCTATTGTCTAATTCTAAATTTCTACACTAAGAATGTCATAGTTTAAACTTACATTCCCTGGGACATATCAGATATGATTAGAAATCCTAAGTATTATTAGGGTAGATATCTTTGTATAGATGGTCATTGATCCTGGAACTTAAGTCAGATCAGCCTCATTCCATGTTCTTTGATCATTGCAAGGTCCCCATAATCTCTATTATTGCCTTTACCCTACTAACCTTGGATCTGGTGATACTGGCATAGTACCCAAAAGTATGCAGCAAAGGCAAGTTAGATTTATGGTAATGGCTTCATCTGTAGTGCTGATTGCTCTATTATTGTTCCCTCAGATCCTGAGAGAGATAAGACTGTGAATTAGTGAAGACTCATAGTTCAATCTCCCCCTCCTGTTCCATTCCACTGAATCCAGAGCGGTTTTACCCACCCCATTCTCTCAGCTCAGCTCCACTTCTGCTGGCATGGCCTTGGTTCTCAGACTCTCCTTTACCCCACTCCCTGAGACTGGACATGCTAGGGGATGTGAGTATTTTGAATTTATATAATTTGGAAAAACAGCATTAATAGGCAGTCAGGAATTTTGTAATTTTGTTATAGTTTCTCAGAATGGCCAGAAACATCACATATTTGTTTCTACAGTAACTCAGAACACTACATGACTCATAGGAGTTTTTGTAGTTACTGGAAATGAGAGAGGTGGAGCTCTTTGCGTGGAAAATCACTCTGGGTTTGAAAAAATAGGGATTAAATAACTAATAACAATTTAATAACAATTGAAGATTTCTTCCATTATTTTATGAAATTTAAAATGTTGAGACTGTAAATTTTTTTATGTATTTCTGAGCATTTTGTAATTTAAAAATCTTTGGAGAAAAAAAGAGAGTGAGCAAAGTTAGAGTCAGCTTATTATCTGATGGGTCTCCCTGTGGAGTTAAGGGATCATTTGACTGTATACTATAATACTTGCTTTTATAAAGCAAATATTCTATGAATGTTATCACTTATAAAATATGTTATTTAGTTTTGTTCAATATTAAGACCTAATATTGGTAAATTGTTAATGATTTTTTATCTTTATATCAGGACAAACTTAAACTGGAAAAGGAAGAAAAAAAATTAGTGAAATTCCTTATATATGTTTGAACTGGTAAACTTTGTTGCTTCTTGCAACTCCATGAGAGGAAAAATAACTATCTAAAGTGTTTGAAATTTACCATTTGGAATAAAACCTTTGAGAATCTAATTGATTTTATTTTGAGATTTTAATTCACATTTAATTCTTTGATCAATCATTAAATCAATAATCCACTATTTGAGAGAAATGTCGTTAATCACTCAGAGAATTTTGTCATGAACTATATTACAAGTAGAAGTCAGAGGGAGAAAGACTAAGGGTTGGGCTTTGGCCTCAGTTCAAGACAGGATTCCTCTATTTCCCTATTATGTTCCTCTGAAAGGAATGTTCTTCACCTAATTATTCCAATATCTGACTATGAGGTGGAATTGTTACAGTATGATTGGTTGTCAAATCCAACTCATCTGAAGTGAAGCAGAACTAAGGATATTTGATTCTACTGTATATTTGTTAAGTCATCAAAGTCTTTAGATAATCATATTCCCTGCTTTTCCCCTTTATGGAAAATCATAGTGCAAGATATATGTTAGAGACACTGATTTTTAATGACCAACTGACCCCAATCTTTGTTGGGATCATTTAGTATGGTTTTATTTATTTTATTTTATTTCCTAGATTTTCCTGCATTGCTATTTTTTTTCAAGTCCCTCTCCTAGGTGAGGCTCTGGTTTTTCTCCTTCTCTATACTGATCCCATTCCTAATCATTCTTCTCTTTCTCACTTTTGGAGCCTGTCTACTTTACCTTCTTTTTAAGATTCATTTCCTCCTGTCTAGAAACTAGAAACTAGTGGACCCAGATGGATATCAAATTCTAACCTATCCTGAGAGTCAGCACCCTTTGGATGATGCCTGAAATGAGTTACTAATATACCCCAGTTTCCCCTCAAAGAAGACCTTCTAAGCAGGGACAGCTTTCCATCCATTCTTAGCAGGGAGCAGTTTCAGGATATGAGACCCTTGCCCCTATTCCTCAAATGAATTTGAGTTCCTACAGCTTGGGGGGGGGGGGGGTGGAGAATGATACGGTAATTGAACTTCAGTGAATTATCTTGCTCCCTGGGCAAGGACTGCTTTCAGGCACAAGAATAACCCCTATCAATAAAATAATAAACCCTTGACCTTGTCTGAAAGGATTAAGTCTGTGAGGTACTGTCACTCATCTCCATGATCTTAATTACCTCATTTTTACTCTCTAAGTTAGTGCTCCCATCAATGTATTCTTAATTACCACATTTGCCTACCCCTTTAAAAATCACTCATTCTTCTATTGAGTTGCTCTCTTCCTATGGGAGGCCAACCCATTCTTGGGGAACATAATTTTCCAAACAACCTCTCCTGTCTCATACCTTTCTTTATTACTTATACCCTGATGATTCATTGCCCTTTGTGAGGCCAGAAAATTCTTGGGGAGCATGAGCCCTCCCCCAAAACTCTCATGCTTCTATACCTGTCCTTACTGTTGAATCTCTCATGGCAGCTGCTGTTGCTACTGCTACTTATCTAGCTTTTCCTTAGCTTCTACTAGCCACATCAGTATCTAAATAATCTATTAGTTTGTACCCCCCTCCCTCCAAAAAAGAATATCTCTGCAGGTAATCAAAAAGCCTCCTCTTTAAAACGTGACAAAACTGACAAGAACCTCATTTTTCATAATCTCTCCCAGGGTTAGATACTTACTAGTTGTGTAACTTTGGACAAATCACAACTTCTGTCTTCATTTTCTTTTAGTAAAAGGAGATGATAAAAACCTCCCAAGTCTGTTGTGAGGATAAAATAAAATAATATTTGTAAATCTTTTAGCATAATAACATATAACAGACATTACATAAATGCTAGCTATTATAATTTTTATTGTGATTATCTAAGGCACTTTCCTTAGTACATTTATCATGTTTTCCTAAAAACAGCTCCCTAGAATCCTGCATATGAAAAACTATCTTTTCAAGAATTTCAACATATTCCAAATCTTCATCACACATTGCAAAAATGAGGAATACTATACTGCTAGGAAAGGCCTTAAAATAGGAGATCAGTATTACCCAGGACCCTAGCCTTGAAAAGACTTTTAACTGCATGTCTAGCCTAAAAGAGAGGCTTTCGGAACATATTCAGATGGTCTTACATGGAGGCTTCTGCATCCTCTCTCTCACAGGTAGGTGAGGTGTCCTTTGGTTACTGTATTCCAGAAGAGGCTTCTCATGTTGGATTCATGTAGGTAGTTAGGTATTCTTAGACAAACCCAGGTTATACAAATGTTCTAGGTTTTTTGTTGGTCTTTACTTAATTTTTAAAAAAAATAACAGTTTTAGAGGTATCAGGTCATGGCCCCTTGTTATACTTGGATTATTCAGCTGTTTCTTAACAGGGTTACCTGTGAAAATTCATTTTAAAAAGATGGTCCTTTAAAATATAAAATAATTCCAGACTGATATTCATAAGTGACTTTTAGAACTATAAGTGAATATGTAGACAGAAAGAAAAGGGATATCTAAAAAGAGAAAAATCATCTCAGCTACTGTTGTAACTAGTAGACTTAGACCACCATGTGTAATATGGACAGTTCTGGACTGTTATCAGAACCAGCCCTGTCTGTTAGGCATCATCTAAAGCACCTACTATATAATAGGAACTATTCTAAGTACCAGAGCTATAAAGAAAGACATGACAATCCTTTGCTTCAAAGAGTTCACACTTCTGGGGGAGACAGCACACAACTATATACAAACAAACTTTAGACATGACGAAGTGAAGATAATTAATAAAGAGAAGGCATTACATTAAAGGGGACTGAGAAAGCTAAGTGTAAGATAGTCTAAAGTGGAGAGAGATTTGTGGTAGACAGATCAACCAAGATTCTAAAACTAAAGTTCATATGATGAGGGCCTGCACCAAGGTGATGGCATTCCCAGAGTAGAGAAGTAATTAGGAAAGAAAAATTGTCATTAGCAACAGATTCAATATGGAAGATAGGAGAGGGTGAGAAGTTGATGATAATGCCTTGGTTTTGAGCATATGTGACCAAGAAGATGGTGATACCTTCACAATAGTAAAAGAAAAGTTAGGAAGAGGGAAGAGCTTGGGAGATAGATAATTAGTTCAGATTTGGACATGTTAAGTTTAAGGTCTCAACTGTACATTTGAAATGTCCAATAGCCAGATGGAAAGGTGACCAAGCATCAACAGAGAAGGTAGGACCACATAAATAGATTTGAGACTCATAAGCATAAAAATTATATGTGAATCCATGGGAGATAATAAACTCAGAGTGAAATAATATGGAAAAATAGAGAATGGTCCAGTACAAAAACCTGCTGCCTCTTTGTTCCTAGGTATGACATAGTTGAAGATACAGCAAAGGAAACAAAAAAAATGGTTTGGGGATAAAAGGAGAATCAAGCTATAGTAATTTTATGGAAACCTAAAAAAGAAGAAACCATCAAGGAAAAGAGGGTGATAGTTGAGGAGGATGAAGATTAGGAAAAAACCATTAGGTCTGTCAAGGAAGTAATCATTTGTAACTTTGTAAAGACCCAGAGATATGAGATCAGAGAGACAGAGTAAGCAGATATCATGAAAAGTAAAATAAATAATGATAGAAATAAATATTACTATTAGTTCACTGATCTGTGATATATATATATATATATATATATGTGTGTGTGTGATTTCTATATGAATATAATCATTTTCCATAGATACAACTGAATTTGTAGATTTTATCCTCAAATATAGGCAAAAACATGAGATGATGCAGCAGCAAACATACCTCACCCCAGATTGTGCAATCCCTCATAAACTGTATTGAGCACATACAATAAGAAGGAGCTTGTTGCTATTTCTCTGTATGTCACCAGTGTAATGCTTGTAGATTTTTATCATATATATATAATATATATACATATATATTCATTTTATAGACTCTAGAAGATATATTTCACATGTGTATAAAATATTTAGTAATGCTGACCTTTATTTTAACCACCCCAAAAAACACAGTTATTATATCTGCCTCTCTGAAGGGGGCTCATACAGTACAAATCCTAACTCTTATACTATTTGTACCTCCCCAATCATGGACTCCACTGTACATCACTAGCAAAACTAGTATTAATTAAATTATAAAGTCAGAAGTCAGATCAAAAAAATAATTTTAAAAATGAAAGGAAAGGGAATTTAGGAAAGGAGTGGAGGCATGTTAGGTAATTTTTTCAAGGAATTTCACCAGAGAAAGGAGAAGAAATATGAAATAATACTCAACACACACACATTCACACATAGTATGTGTATATATATATATATGTATATATACATATATATATATATATATGTAAACAAATACCAAACACCAAAGACTTTGCTAGGTCCTCAGTTCTATTGTCATAACCCCCTAATTGACTTCTCTGTCATTTCTTTCCTTCTTCTTGAATCTATCCTCTGCCAAAATAATTTTCTTAACACACAAGCTTGAATCTGTCCATTCAGATAGTGACAGGATTATACATAAGATTCAGGCTTCCAAAGTCTTGAATCAGAATAAACAAGAAACAACAATTTGAGTAGGAAACCAACTCTTGGGTGAGCATATTTAACCACCCTATGATAACCTAATTATCTCCCTGCCATTACTTTCCTTCTTTTTTTTTTTCTTTTTTAGGTTTTTACAAGGCAAACGGGGTTAAGTGGCTTGCCCAAGGCCACACAGCTAGGTAATTATTAAGTGTCTGAGACCGGATTTGAACCCAGGTACTCCTGACTCCAGGGCCTGTGCTTTATCCACTGAGCCACCTAGCTTCCACCTTCCTTCTTCTTGAATATATCCCTTGCCAAAGTAATTTTTTCAAGACACCAGTTTGAATATATATATATATATATATATATATATATATATATACATATATATCACTTTTGTGAAAATAACAAAACCAAAAAGGAAAAAAATAAGATTAACCTCCCCAATCCTATAAGATACAATACAAACTCTTTGTAGAAAAACCTTGTAAAATCTGGTCCCTTGTGATTTTCTCACCTTATTTCCTATTACTTCTTTTCATGAACTGGATGTTTTAGTCAAACTGAACTGTCTACATGCTCCTAACCTGATGAACCTAGGTCCCAATTAATGCAAATAACCAAACCTGTAAAGTTTGTACTTTTCAAATTTGTATTGTTGGAACTAATTACCATATTTCACATAATTATAACTTTGAATGCTGCAAAATAAAATACATTCAAACAGGGCAGCTAGGTGGCGCAGTGGATAAAGCACCAGCCCTGGAGTCAGGAGTACCTGGGTTCAAATCCGGTCTCAGACACTTAATAATTATCTAGCTGTGTGGCCTTGGGCAAGCCACTTAACCCCGTTTGCCTTGCAAAAAATAAAAACCCTAAAAAAATACATTCAACCTCTTCACTGGATTCATTATTTGAATTAATTGGGATCTAACAGATCTCTTTTTAACCCCCTGCATTTATAGTTCTTCGTCAATGCTGTAATGCACTTTCTTTATACCTCCCTATCTAAAATACCATTTTCTTTTATTCAACAAAGGTGGCAGTTGTCTCTGCAATAACGAAGATCAATTCCTAAACATAATTGCATTTTCAGGACTTTATTTAATATGTGAATTTTTTGTGCCCTTTACCTAGTATTTATTATCTTCATAATACTGTCAGAATATAATACAACAGTTTTTCTATTTCCCTTCTTCAATGCCTTCATCGTAAACATTTAAAATATTCTTTCTGATTTTGTTTTATTGAACTTTCAGATACTTGCATTTCTTTTATTTTCCCATATCTTCCTGTAAACCTTCCTCAAGAATAGCAATAGATATCTAAGATTCCCTTAAGAGAAAACCATTTCTGTAACATGTAACAAAGTTGTCTTTGACTTCTTATATAAGTCACATTTCATATAGTGATATTTCCCCAGAGCAAACAAAGTACCATGAACTCAATGATAAATGTATTCCTCTTTCTTTTATTCCTACCTCCTTTGCTCTTTCTTTCCCTCTCTCATGATTTTTCTCCTTTCTTCCCTTCTTTCCTTCTTCTTTCCTTCTCTCCTTCCATCCCAATAAATATCTGGCTATTTTTTAAAGAGTCCAATTATACAAGTTCTAATTTGTAGTTACTATACTAATAATATATATTTTGTATAGGGGTTATGTATATACTAATTATTCCTATCATGAGTATTTAGTACATTTTCATGGGGAAGGATGAAAAGAAGAAAGGAGGGAAGGCAGGCAGGAAGGGAGAAGGAAGGAAAAGAAAGAAAGGAAGGAGAAAGGAAGGATGGATGGAAGGAAGGAATGAAAGAAGAAAGGAAGGAAAGAAGGGAGGAAGGAAGAGAAAGAAAGGAAGGAAGGAGGAAGGAAGGAAGGAGGGAAGGAAGGAAGGAAAGAGAAAGGAAGGAGGAAAGAAGGAAGGAAGGAAGGAAGGAAGGAAGGAAGGAAGGAAGGAAGGAAGGAAGGAAGGAAGGAAGGAAGGAAGAACGTTCATTTTTATTCTTGGAAAGCACCATGCCATTCTTCTCTATGCTCTGTTTTATTTTTTATGTTATTTTTTCTGTCTAGATGTCCTTAATCATTTTTCTTATCTTATCTAAATCCTAGCTTCACCAAATCTTTCCTGATGACTATAGCATAAAGGAAATCATTCTCTCTTATAAGCTTATAGAGTTTACTGTCTCACCATGAATTTGTTATTCAATTATATAATGCCTTGTATCGTAATTTTTAAATTTATATATTTCTTCTCTTCCGATTAAGGTCATAAATTCCTGCAGTATAGAGATCACAGTTTCTATGCTTTTTAAAATTCTTCTCATGGTCCAGGAGAACAGTGTTTAAATACTCAATGAAGGCTTTATAGATTTAGAATTGGAAAAGACCTTAGAGACCAAGTACACCAAACCTTTTATTTTACTTGATGGGCCACTTAAATCCTAGGAGGTTTGTTACTAGCCACATTTGCATGTCAAAGTCATGAATTTGGAGCAAAGGCTTGGAAAAGGTAAATAGACTGACCATAGCTTTATTTAGACATTATAATCTCATTTTTTTTTATTTTTTAGGTTTTTCAAGGCAAATGGGGTTAAGTGGCTTGCCCAAGGCCACACAGATAGGTAATTATCAAGTGCCTGAGACTGGATTTGAACCCAGGTACTCCTGACTCCAGGGCCAGTGCTTTATCCACTGCACCACCTAGCCACCCCTATCTCATTTATTTTTTAATAATTGATCTAAAGTATCTGGGGAACACAGGAAAATTGAGGTGAATCAGAGAAGACACTGCCTTTTCATTTTGTTGGAATATATCCTCTAAAAATGTCTTAAGGGGAGAATGCAGGTCAGAAACAAGGGATGGATTGTAAATAAACTAGGAAGAGGGGAAGAGGTCCTAGCTTTAAGTCAGAGAATTGTAAGCTGATTTATTGTGCACAGAAAATAGTTGATCTTTTTTATTAGTTGGAGCAGTCAATAGCAGCTTAGCAGGTGAGCAGTCAGGCATTCATCTAGCATGTGCAAGGTACTACAATAAACATAATTATACACATAAAAATTTTATATATTATTAATTGGAGATACTCAACAGAGGGAAGACACTAGCAACAAGAGGGATTCTGAAATTCTTATAGAAGGTAAGATTAAAGATGAGCCTTGAAGGAAGCCAAGAAATCTAGGAGGCACAGGTAGGAGGGTGAGAATTCCAGGTCAGTAAAACATTTTCAGTGTGTACAGGGAAGTAACGTATAAGAAGACTGGAAAGTTAAGAAGGTACCAGCTTATGAGGAACTTTAAAAGTCAGCGGATTTTAAATTTAATACAGGAAATGATAAGGAGTCACTGAAATTTATTGAATGGGAGAAGTAATTTGATAAGACCTGAATTTTAAGAAGTTTAACAGGTGAGTAGAAGAATGAAATGGAGAAGGAATAGAATTGAGGCAAGGATGCAATCAGCAGGCTTCCATCATATTCAAGCTATGAGGTGAAAATGGTATGCTCCTGGGACTGGGAAGTTGTTAGAGGAGAGAAGTGAGCACCTTAGGAAACTAGAAGGTATAGGGCCTATCAATGGTCTGGATATCCTAAAAGGGCTAGAATTTATCCCTTGCCTTATGAAAAAATAAGGAAAACAATTTGCAGATTTAATTTTCTTTTCTGGAAAAAAAATAATTGAGGACTAAAGGTAAAGTCCAGTAGAAGACTAGCAAGGTATGATATAACACCCAGTGAAGAACACCCAGCAATTTCAAACTCAGTGGTGAGCACGTGCAAGTTAGAGGTATAATGGTAGCCTCAGAAGTTATCAATAGACTCGTAGTATCTCCTGATTATGAATCTTCACTAGGTATGTAATCCCCAATGTGTGATTCTTTTATATGTCCTTTCTTTTCCCAATTGCTGTGTATTTTAGGGAAGATCCTCTACAGGTTTATGGAGTGAGTGTTCTTTTACTATTTTTGTAATGTTTATTATTTTATTATGTCAATATGTTTTTATCTTAATAAATTCCTTTACTTCAATTCTTCCTGCTAGAAAAAAATCTAGAAAAGGTAGATACATCAATTGGATTCAAGAGATACAATTACAAGAAGATGTAGATTCAAAAAATCTTCAGCTTTTCTGGGAGACCCAGCTTTGAATAAACAGTGGCCAAAAGATATTAAATTTAAGTAACTTGCCAGAGGTCATTAATAGCATTGCTCAGATCCAAACCCAGGTTTTTGAAATCCAAATCCAGGATACTTTCTTTAACTGAAATGAATTCCAAGTTAGGTTTAAGACAGGCCATTAAATGAATACAAGGTGTTAGAGAGATACGGATGTATGTGAGGTATTAAATCCGTCATTAAGGACAAGACAGGCTATTGACCTCCATTCCGTGAACCTGCATCAGTTAGGGGGAGGACACCATCCAGTCATGTATTTGAAATGTTAAAATAATGAATTAGGCCTCACACTTGGCTGACTCAATAAAATCCAGGCATTGGATTTCAGATATCATTAGTCTTACTTTACTTGAAAAAGAATTTGGACATAAGACAGGTGTAGTTTGAAGCCTCACCCCTTCCTGTGTGGCTTTGTTATCAAACATGCAACAATGACTATAATGCTGGAATAGCCCTAGTAAGCCTTGGTCTTTTTGTTTTTAAATACTCTTGGTTGCTTAGAGATGGTAACAATGGTCCAAGTGTCACTGGAGTCTTTAATGACAAGCACTGAGAGGAATAAAAAAAATACCATAACAGCACAGGCAAAAGTCAAACAGCAGCAACAGTTTCATGCAGAACCACTTTTAAGGAATTACTGAATTAATTCAAAATGTCGATTTTCCCTTCCTTAATAGGTGTTTTTGGGTGTAGGCTTTTAGAATCCAACTTATCTTTATTTCTGTGAAGGCTAATTGTCTATGGTAGGAAGGGAAAAGACCTGGCTCCTAAACAAAGTATGATCCTCCTGTCCCAAACTTTTGTGACTTTCAGCTTAGGTTCAGTATGAAACCTGTAATGAATGGTCTGAAAGGACATTGCACTCCTCTGACTTCCATGATTTCTTTCCTCCTTCTTTGTCTGTTGGATTCCTACCCATCCTTTAAAGTCAAATTCAAATGTCAGTGAATCAATAAGCATTTATTAGAAGCTTACCACATGCTAGACTACCGATTCAAAGAAAGCAAATAAAACAAAACAAAAATTCTGAACTTCTTTCAAGTAGCTCATATTTTAATTGAGAGGTGACTTATAAACATGTACATATATATGTATGTATATATATATATATATATATATATATTCTACAAATGAGAGAGTAAATCTATGAAGAAAAATATTGGGAAAAGAGACTGGAAAGATCTCTTGCAGAAGGTGGAGTTTGAGTTTATTCTTTAAGGAAGCTAAGTAAGAAAGTGAGTAGAGATGATAAAGAAGAGCATTCTAGCTATGAAGGAAATCATTCTAGGTATGTGAAACCCTTCAGAGTCAGGAGAAGGAAAGTCACAAATGAGGAAAAGAAGATCAGAGTTGCTGAATTGTAAAGTATGTCAAGGGGAGCAAAGCAAGTAGGAAGGCACCAAGTTGTCAAGAATTTTAAATGGAAAGAGAAGATATTATGTTTGATCCTGGGTTAATAGGGAATGACTGAAGTTTATTGAGTATGGAAGAACATTAGGCAGATCTTCATTGTAGGAAGATCACTTTGGAAGCTGAGAGGAAGATAGGTTGGAGGAGGAAGAGGTTCACGAGAATCTGCCAGAGGATTGTGACTGAGTAAGTCAAGAGAAGGGGATTGAATATGATGCTAATTTGTGAAAATAGAAATGACAGTTGGTAACACATTGGATATCTGGTAATGGATGCAAAAGAAGAGTCCAGGATAACACTAAGATTACAAAGCTTAGATGACTAGGAGTATAGTTAGGAAATCTTGAATAAGGAAAAGATTTTAGGGAAAAGAAAATTGTTTTTGTTCCCATCTTATATAGTCTTCCTACATTTCACCAATTAGTAAAGACCATTTCCTCCTCAGAGATAAAACAGAATTTTGTTCTGATCCCATCCAAAGAACTTACCATGTTAGTATATACTTTAAATACCTTTGTATCTGTTCTCCTATTGACTACAAGTTCCAGGAGGGAATGGAATGAGTCTCATCTAAACTGTATCACTCTCAAATACCTAATAGTTATATGCTTGAAAAAGGTGTTTAATAGATGTAGATTAAATCAAATTTCCCCATCTGAGAAATAGGCACTTCAGACTGATAGTATGAAATCTGGGCCCAAAACAAACTTGGATAGCTGTTGCATTAGCCTTTGTCTTATTTTTAATTTTTTTTTGTTGTTGTTTTTGGTTCTGGTTAAGTGACTTGCCCTGTGTCACACAGCTACGTAATTATTAAGTGTCTGAGGCCAGATTTGAACTCAGGTCCTCCTAACTCCAGGGTTGGTGCTCTATCCACTTCACCACTAGCTGCCCCTAGCCTTTGTCTTAGATGTAAATTCTTGGCACTGTTCCAGAATAATCTAATCCAATTTGACAATCATATATTAGGCACCAAATATTTTTAAGGCACTATTCTAAGAGCTGGAAGTGAAAAGACAAAATCAAAAATTGTATAAGCAATGAGCTTATCTCATTGTTGCTACATTTACTTCTTCATTTGGGCAATAGGTAGGACATGGTTCTCAGTTGACAAAAGTGCTAGAGTGGTTTGTCATTTCCTTTTTTCAGCTCATTTTACAGATGAGGAAACTTAGGAAAATAGGGTAAAGTAACTTGCCCAGGGTCAAACAGTTTGTAATGTCTGAGATCAAATTTGAACTCACAAAAATGAATCCTCCTGACTTTAGGCCCAAATTTCTATCCATTGGGACCTAACTGCCTAGTCATAGATCCTATAAATATATCATTCCTAAGCAGATTTCTCAAATAAATTCTATTTTACATTAAACTATCTTAAGAAACTTTCAAATGCTTTCAAAATATTCTAAACTTAGGACTGACTTTTTTATGGAACCAAGACAATATTCAATTTTGCTTATTATTGTCAGAATTGACTAGAAAAACAGTAGGAGACAAAGTTTTTCAAATACTGGCAATAATTGAATTAGATTCTCAGTACATAGTACTTTATTATTCAAATGAAATAATGACTCATATTGACTCATATTTTATAATATATTACAATTTAAATTCCTTACAGTAATACTGTGAAGGAGGTTTTATCTTCAAGGGGTCACAATGAGAAGGGAGTAAGCATTTAAATGGCACCTATCTTTTGCCAGGAATTTTGCTAAAACCTTCCTCACAACTGTTAAACTTCATCTAAATCTGGGCATAGATCATTCATCTCCTCTGTAAGCATCTATTTAAACTATAGTGAGCACAAGCCCAATGTGAAGGTTGGGGTACCTATTTATATTTCTATTATTTAATGGGTAAAACTTTTCAACATCATCATAATATTAGACTCAAAATGCTTGAGTCTGAGAGGATCATAGATATTTCACCAATTCTAACCATTATAGATAAGACAGTCAAGGTTCTGAGATGTTAAATGACTTAGTCTTGTTAGTGCCAGAGCCATGAACAGAATCCATGTATTTTAAGGCAAGAAAGTGGCATAGTGAATGAAGGCTAGATTTGGAGTCAGGAAGATCCAAGTTCAAACTCTATCCCTGTAATTTACTAACTATGGACAAGCTCCTTGGCCTTTCTGAGTCTAGATTTCCTCCTCCATAAAATGAGTGTATTGGACTTGATGACTTCTAATCTTCCTTCCAGCTCTAAATCCATGATCTCAGACTATTTCTTCACCATGACATCTCTCTTCAGATCTCCTATCAGCCCTGTGTAAATAAGTAGGGAAGGGACTACCTGAATTTTCCAGACAATGAATCCAAGAAAGTGATTAGTGTTTGGTTTCCTCCCTCTTATTGATTCTTCTTTTCACTCAATATTCTGAATTGAGACTGAATTTTATGCCAATCACTGTCACTGACTATAATGGACTCTGGCATGCAGTTTTATCAATTGTAAATACAAAACTTTATGCTAGTTAACCTCTAAGATCTTTTTCTAGCTCTAGAACTCTCTTACCTATGACCCAGTGCTCCAGACTTGGATTCAAAATGGGAATTATTCATCTCCCTTCAGTAAATTATTATCTTTAGGTCATTTTCCCCCCACTCTTACCTATGATCCAATGCTCCAAACTTGGATTCAAAATGGGAATTATTCATCTACCTTCAGTAAATCATTATCTTTGGGTCATTTTGCTCCTACTCAATATGCCCTTGGGAATGCCAGCATATTTCATTGCATCTACCCAAATGTTGCTTCTGGAAATCTCAACATAACTCATGTGAAGGCTTCTAAAAATAGGTTTTTGGAATAAAATAATTTTCAGTGCCTGTTTAAACAATCAAGGTAACACAGCAGAACAGATGTAGGATAGCCTTTATTTTACCCCAATGAAAATGCAAAACAAACAAAACAAAAATCACAAGAACTAACTGGGGGCAGAAAATTTAACTCTTCACAAAGATGAAACAAACAAAACTTGTGCCTCCACCTACAATAAAGGATAGTATTATCAAGGAAATTATATCATTGATTTCATCTGCTAATTGGTGCAAGATTATTAGTGCTAAGCTTTCTGAGCATAAACAGAATAACAGTTGGGTCAGATCAGTGTTGCTCTATATCTATAAAACCTAACTAAAAAACAGCACAACTAAAATGATATCAATTAGTAGAATGGAAGTTAATAATGATCTTCCTGTAATGGTCTTTCTGATGTATACTCTAAGTGGAGAAGTACCATTTAAGAAAGGGAAAAAAAACCCTCTAATTTGTAAATCTTTATTAAAGATTATGATCTAAAGAAAGTCAATTTTCAAATTCATCATTAGGGCTATTTATCTTCCCTGAAGCTTGGATTAAGGCTATGTGTATTTCAAAAGTTCTTTTTTCTTGGACTGTCTTTGGAAAAAGGAAAAGAAAAATTAATATTTAAGTCTATACAGAGATGGAAATTTATAAATATGTGTGTGTATGTTTTTATGTATGTATATTCAAAGAAACATGGGATCCAGTCACAGTAAAATGAACAACATATTGACAGGAAAAGCTTGATTTTTTAAAAATTCTAAATGGAATTTTTTTTTTTTAGAGTAGAAGATAGGATCAACTGAAGTGAGATTACTAATAAAAGGGAAAGAGTGTGTTGAAAATCAAAACCATGAAAATAATATAACTACTTTTTCTTTAGAAAGACAAAATATTTATCTGATAATCCATGAGACAGATGAATTGATGTCAATGATATTTCAAAGTGCTTTCCTAAAATTATCAGATTAGGATAGGTGGAAGAAGGCAAGAAAAACAGAGCTAGAGAATGATGAAGGGAAGGAGAGAGAAAGGAAGGAAAAAGAGACAAAAGAAAAGCAACTGAGCATTCTAACAATCCAGGAAGCAAAAATCAAACATTTTTCAGACTTTATCCAACCTTCCAAATGAAAGTCTTCATTTAAGAATATTTTCCTTATGAAAACCTATCAGTAATTATAATTCACAATGGTTAAAGTGAATATACTGATGCCACCTAAGTAACCTTGTACAACATTCCTAGATTGTAAGAAATAAAATAGTTGATTGTCTAGTCAGGCTTTGGTGTGAACAGATTTCCTGTTTACTTGTATGTACTTTCAGTTATCAATTTAGTCAGGTAGAAATGTTTCCATCCCAGGAAAATGTAAAGTCTTTGAAGACAAGGGATTGTTTCTTGTGTTTGTGTCCCCAACACCTAGTAGGTACTTAATAATCTGCTTTGGATTGATTCTATTAAGATCCAGGTCACTGTTTGCAATCATTTTCCTAATGCCTATTTACCTTGCTTTGGCTCTTGTGTTCTATTTCTTTGCAAGACTTGGTAGTTGGGTCTTTATAGATGAGAAAAGTAATGAAATGCTTACAATCTCACAAGTAGAAGTGAATTTATAGTTTGACTTTGACCCTTTTTCCATACCTCAAATCCTGATAAAGAGCAATCCCTCCTACATTATAAACTTCTTGCAAGCTTTTGTTTCCATTACATTTCCCAATGCTCATCTTTTATAGAGATTTCCTTTTTATGACCCAGACAGCCCTAATGTTCTTTTGCTGATTCCAGAGGCTGCTGTTGGAGACAAAATGAGTAAATTCTGAGTTTAGGGGAAGTTGATGTGGTCAAGTTACTCATGTTAATTGCTATAACCACAGCTCATTCTCTTCTGACTGATGCTACTGGTAGCTCAATAAAAATCTTCTGTGACAGTTGATATATCCATACCTACTAAACCTCAAATTCAAGCAAGAACAACTTACACACTGGAGACAATAGTTTCAAAAGTTCTTGCATATCAACATTTTGTTAAGTTTTCTGAAGTTTTTTTTAACCCTAAAAAATGGTTTGATATTTCTGGGATTTTTCATGTCAGTAAATATAGCATAATGAAGGAATATGATACTCCATCTGGTGAAGCACCCTTTGTGTTTTTTTTACAGAACACTTCTATTTTAACCATTTTATTCCTGATACCTTCATTTATTAAAATAAATTTAACAGTAACAATAGTAATATTGCCACTTTAGATAGGCATACCCAATTTTATGTCATGGTTTTTTAAACATTTTTATTTTGGGGGGGGAAATAGTAGCTATTTGCAGGTACAAGGGGAAAAGCATGAGTAATTCTATTCTTTCAGAGTCAATCTTAATTGTTATCTTTCAAATGCATTGGACTATTTTTGAATATGGGTTATATGAGATTCTAAGTGTTGACTGTTTTGAAAGAATTTAACCTCTGTAGACCTTCCTTCCCCCTCCTGCTTTATTCTATGCTTCCTTATTAATTTGCATTAAATATAAAAGAATATAAAATAGATTATGTTTCAACCCATTACACCAAGGAGTTATCTGAGATTTTTTTCTGTTCTGGAAAATGAAAGCCAAGTAACTCAACTAAATGTGATTAACCCACTAAGGGGTCTAAAATCATCTTCCACCTGACATCAATTTTAACTTTGAACATAGGTGCCTCTTCAGCACTGTTTCCAGGGCAATCAGTGGTTGGTCTTCTGAATTCTAAAGACCATCTTGGGTGGGTGTTTCCACTAAATGGAGTAGGAAATATACTGAAGAACTGAAAGTCAATTCTAAAGTAACCAGTTTTCCCATATAAACAGGCCAAATGGGGTTCCTCTGGGGAAGGCTAAGGATATCTTCATTTCCCAGTAGATTTCCCCTATACTTTTAGTCAGTTATCTAAAAGGGGCCACCAAAAGCTATATTCTAGACAAGGGATTTGGGAAGTCTTTCCTAAAAGCACCATGAAAGGCATTTGCAGGAACAAATGAATTTTATAATGTGCCACCTCTTCTGTGTGCTGGAACAATTTCAGTTATAATGTTTCCCTGGGCTCTGAATAAGCTTTCAAAGTATTTGGGAGGTTAAGTCTAAATACTTAGCATTCACTTTATACACATTCTTCATACATTGCTCAATTATATTTAGGGGAAAAATTGTGTTCAGGTTCTACAAGCACTGGAATTGCCATAGCTGTTCATCATTTCCAGTCTAATCAGTTGAGGGGCAAAGAGAGAATAAATCCAAATTACAGAATATAAGATTTGGAAGGGATATCAGAGGTCATGAATCTCAGCAATCCACTCCTGGCCAAAAATCCTCTTTACAAAATATGCAACAAAATCATTAATTAGCCTTTCCTTAGAGATCTCTGCTAAAGGGAAATTTCTTTGTTCAGCTCTTTCCTCTTTTAGCTAGCTAGTTTAACTACTAGGGAGTTTTTGTTTGTTTTCTAAGCAGCTATTAATGAAGTTCTGTACTAAGATAGTGCAAATGGGAGTTTTCTATTCTATGAAATCCTTTTCAAAATCCTTTTAAGACATGAAATTAATAAGATTTACAAAGAAAAACAATGATATTAAATAATTCTAATTTTTTTAAACAAATTCTCACAGTCCTCAGACACATACTTTAAAATCTATCATTGGCCCCAAAGTTGTCTATGGACCCCTGATTAAAAATCCCTGAATTAGGAAGAAGGGAATGGAGGCAAAAATATTGCTGAAGTGCAACTTCCAGGTCTTAGAAACTGTTTGGATATGAGAGGCAAAGAAGAGAGAAAATCAAAGGTAATGTGAGCAGAGTCTGAGTGAAACAAATGATTGAGTGTTATCCCTGGCATCAAGAAAAGCTTGAGTTCAAATTCTTCCTTATATACCAACTAGCTTTGTGACTCTGGGCAATGTCATTTAACCTCTATCTGCCTCAGTTTTCTCAGTTGTAAAAAGGGAATCATAAGGTAACACCTAACTCCCAGGCTTATTGTGGACATCAAGGGACATAATATTGGTTTAGTACTTTGTTCTTGGCCAAAAGGAGTTGCTCAATAAATTCTTATTTTTTCCTCTACCAATTTTTAAAACAAAGGATAGAAGGGATGCATATGTAAAAACAGAGAAATCAGAAGGAAGATCAAGTTTCAGAATAAGAATAATAATTATGGGTTTAGATTTGTGAAGTTTGATCAATCAACATAATATTCATGTGCAAATATCCTGTGACAGATGGAGATTTTAGTTTTATAGCTAAGGTACAGAGCTAAAGACTTAGATTTGGAGATCATCTTTATAGAAGTGTTGCAGAATGACCTTACTAAGGTCAGTAATACATAAAGATAAAATGGCCAAGGATAAATGTTCAGAAAATGTCAAATGCCCACAAAAATCTAGGAATACCTTTCTTCCTGAAAAGTGTATTTTTACCATGCTCCTCACTAGAAAAAGAGACAGGTTTTGTCAATTAATTTCATGCTATATATTAACATATTGATATTAAATGAGCTGGTGATATTTACATAATTTAATCTTTAACTCTTATCTTAAATCATCAAAGCACTAATTAAACTTTTTTTCTTCATCCTCAAAATATTCAGTAGTTGTCAATTAGATACAATTTCATTGTATAGTTATGTTCAATTTACCTTTCAAAGACTATTTTAATAACTTGGATCAAAGACTATTTTAATAATTTGGATCTTATGTCAATCCTGGAAACAAGCACCACATTAGATAACATTTCATCCTTTAAATTCACATACGAAGGCACAAGGTCTGAGCATTTTTTCCAGTAATTGTTTAGAATCTTGCTGATATAATTTAAATTGCTATAGAAAAAAAATTTGGCATTAAACAAAATCTGGTAAGCAACACCTTGGATAAGACCTTATCTGTTCTTGGAGGTTCCATCTTTAGCAGGACTTTGCAGACAATATATTTTTATTATATAATCAGAGTATATTTTATGTTTAGGATAAAAGTAAATTGATGAAAAGGAAATATTCCATTTGGATCCACAAATATCAAACTTAAGTATATGGATAATGCTTAGATGAACCAACATGTGTGTCAATCTATGCTTAAAACTTGTATTTGTGTTGACGAATC